>NW_024104907.1:0-121532 GCF_003945595.2 Pipra filicauda
CAAGAGTGATATATGCTTGCCCCATTACCATTTTAGATATATGCAAATAATCCTTGAACAAAATGTTATGGAGCAGGTACTGTGGTGATGAATGACTGTACAAAACCTCCACACCATTGAAAAGCTGTCACAGCCTCCTTTTTAGTTCTGGTGTATTGCCATTGAAGAAATACCTTGAGTTTTCCTATTTCATTTTTCTTGCAGCATTTATTTGCTCTGTTAAATTTTGTCCATCATGATGTTCAGATGCATTGAACATTTTTCTGGTTTGAAAATGGTGGATGCAAAAGCAACACCTAAAACTATCTCTTTTCACATTTTAATAGACTAATAGCTTTAGTTGTCAGTTGGTTGGGTTTTTTGTGTGTGGTTTTCATTTCCACTGCAGAAAGCCCAACAGGATAGAGGGAGAAGTTCGTTCTGTTTAACCAGTAGAATTAATGATCTAGTTTAGCACTCATTACATTTTGCATAACTATCAATCTGAAAGCTGTGGGCTGCTCTTAATACTGTGGAGAGGGTAATCAGAAGGAGATAACATTATTCAAGGTTCAGAGGAAGTATCTGAAAGCAGAGAAAATGCCACATTTTGAAATAAATCCCTGCATGATTGACTGCCCCATTTCTGCCTTTGCTTTTTTTTTTTCTCCCTAGGGAAGGTGAACCAATCAAGGCAGTTAATACAATTTGTGTAGCAGTTGCAGCCCCACTTTCTGCTTCCCATGCATTCTCCTATTAGCTGTAAAACTTGGCCTTTTGATCTCTGAGTAGGCTGGAAATTGAGTGCTCCATGCCAGTTCTGTATTTCTTCACATATTTTAGGTTTCATTGTTCTCTTTTCCAAGTTGTGTCAGAAATAATATACTGGCCATACAGAATATTTTCTGAAATCCATGAGGAACCTTGACTTCTGAGCTTATTTGGAGTGAAATTGTTACTTCTTTTAAAGCAGAAAATAGAATTCTTAACAGTCTTCTGTGGAAGTTTTTCAGTCATAATAGTTACTGGATGTAGGAGAACGCAAATCCTTCTGGAAATGGGTATTTTTTATTAGATGCACTTATATATTCAGGAAAAGTGGACAGCTAGTCTAAAAGGTGCACAGTCCTTTTATTTGTCTGAGCCATTTGTGTTTACCTAGAGCAGTTTGTTCCTGTCCGTATCTTTGTGTTTTCTATCATAAGCTTATTGATATTATCTTTCATACTCAGGTGTAACAGCCACCTTCACTGCTTTTATCTGAAAGTCCAAATCACTGGTGTGGCCATGCATTCTGGTAGCACTCCAGGGTTGGGCAGAATTTACTTTCTGGCATGTGAGGGTCATTTAACATATTCATAACAGCTTTCGTTTCCAGCTACTTTAATTTCTTGATGTGCTTTGTTAACTCTTTTTTTCATAGCCATCCATTCTAGCTTCAGTAACTTTGTCAAGTTTACCTGAACACAGGCCTTTAGCAGCAGCTATAAGGGCAATGTTTGTGATTTATTTATTCTTTTCTGCTTATGTTATCTTAATAGTACTACTGTGCCATGGCTCTAGTTATACCACTGCAAACCACTAGGTTTGCCTTACTCCTTTTTCCGTACAGCAAAGACCTAAGACAATTTCATATACCATAAATGAATCTTTACTATTGCCTTAGTGTACTGGACCAAGCCTGTGTCAGGTACTGAGAACACTGTGGTAGGATGCTTAAGTTTTTCTTATCTTGCTATATGGAGATGCTATTGGTAAGGAGATCTTTTGCAGATCTTTACTGTATTTGTTCTTTCACTTTTCATATAAGAAAAATGATTCACTTCATAACTGTTCAAATCTCTGCAATTATTTGGTGTTTTTTTTAGTAATGGATCCATTTGAAGATTCAAGTTATATGGACATAACAACAGCTGCGTGAGATAAGACAGTACCACATTTTCTGTGCATTGGGAGGAGAATAAGACAGATGTATATTCTGGGCATTCTCCTCTATCAGTTCTCCTCTGGGCTATTTCCTTTTATGAGGCAGAAAAGAATTATACATTTCACAGTTGAAGAACATGATTGGAATTCAGCCATTCCTGGATGTCTACATAAACCTACACTTTATCAGACATTTCTCTCAAAACAATTTCTTTAGCAGTAGTAGTATGTTCACCTTCTGTGGTGGAATTGTTGCTGTTAGGGTACCTAGTGTCAGTGTACATCTGGAAGTACATGTGCTTGTCTCAGTACATGGCAATAAATGCATTGCTAGAGAGAGAAGGAGAATGTTCTGAAGTTGTTATGTACCGCGAAATTGGTGATCAAGGAGGTTTGGTTTATGGCATTAGTTTTAACTCAGTTTTTGAAACAAAGTTTTGCAGAAGTTTTGACAATCCTGTATGGGTTCTTAACATTCAGAGATTCATAGGCAGAAAACAGAAAGGTGTAGAAGTTTCTCAGGTGGGACATACTTAACTATGACATCTTTATGAATAAGTTGTGCACAAACAGGAAGAGAAAAAAATCCACACAGGGAAGAGGTCAAACAGTTACTTCTGTTACCAGTTGGAGAGATATTAAGTTTCAAACAGAAAGTGTTTGGCAGGTTGCCAAAATAAGTGTTTCATCTGCAACATGATAAGACACTAGAACCATTCTGGAAGTTCAGGAAAAAGAAAAAAATAAAGCAGTGGTGACAGTATCTCTCTGTATTTTAAATATATAAAAAAATGCTATTGGTAATGTTCTCTTATTATAGCAAGTCTCTTGTAAATGCAATTCCTGGGGAGAGGAGTAAGAGTGTTAGGCAGTCTTTTGATAGTAAACTTAGTAAAAATCTTCCTGTGGTAAAATCCTGGTTTATATATTTTGTCTAGTTATGGGAAAATTGAATCATATTTTATTCCCACTTAAAATACTATAACCCACATATTACTTTCATGGATGTCTTTAAGTCAGGAGTGTTAATTGATTTACGAATATAACCCAAGTTAAGTAACATTTTTCTCTCAAATGTAATCTTTTAAATGTATATATATCCACTGTAGCATATATTTATGAAAGATGCTTTTCAAATTAGTTACAGGAGTTTCCTTTGTTTCTGGCAATAACACTCTCAGTTGTTGACTGTTTCAGGGGACATGTTTGTCTCTTTATTATTCATGCAAGATCTTCCATCCATCTCTAATTCCAGTTGACCTCTATTGTACCGAAGCTTCCGGATAAAAGCATTAAGTAATATTAGCAGCCAATGTTCTGCTAATGCTGATTCTATGTCTTCTAGTTTCCTGGAGTCAGAAAACATAATTTCTTTTTCTAATAGATATGTGGATGGAAGGTTGGTATAAATATGATGGGAGTGAAATTACAGAAGGAGGATATTCTCAGGACTTTTTGCAAACTGAGAAGATTGTCACAATTAGTAAGTCTTCCTTACTAGGGAGCCTACTTATCAGATGGATTATTAAGTTTTGAACTCCAATCAAAAACTTCTCTTTTCACCTGGACAAAGACCGTGTCTTCATCTCCTAGATTTAGCACTACTTTGGCCACCTACTCTTTCTGAAAACTAGCATAATCCAGTGACAGCATGAGAAGTCAGAACAGCACTCTGCTCTTTGTTCTGACTTTTCCTCTAGCTATTCAACCTTGGGCCTATCTATTTAATCTTTATATCTCAATTTCATCACCTATAAGGAGACAATATGTCTAATTAATCATTAAGCTAAGCAAATGCAGAACAGTCTTATAAGTCATATACCTATGTAAATTTGTTAAGAGTTTTTTCCTGATCCAGAATGGGCCTATTAAAATGATCTATCCCTTTGGTAACTTTTAACATGTATAACCTAGAAACTATAAACACTAAACCCTGTGTGGCATAGTACCCACCCACTCACAATTTCTCTTTTAGGTCATGGTGCCATGGGTACTTTTTCTAAACTCATAAAGTCTCCTGAGGTGAGTTTCGGGCTTGTGATTGTTGAATGCTGTAAGGTGCACTATGAAATTGTCTCATACAGTATGAAATTCTCATTTGATTAGAAATGTCCTATGGCTGTATTCAAGTACCATTACAATCACCACATTGCATTTGAGTTATTACTAAAAAATGAGTCTAAGATACCCACATTTGTGCAGTGGTTGTGGTTTTGTGGCTTGTAACCTCAGTTAACTCCTCAAGCTTACTGTAATGAGGAGGTAAATTCTTTTGTCTAGGAACGTGTCTGCTAATCTTAACTATGTAAAGTGTTCTCCATTCTGTGATGGTGCTAGGCAAACAGCAGTAAAACATTTTTGTAGTTTTCTTCATAACATATACACCTTGAAAAGCTTAAGACATCTAATTCTAGGTTATTAGCAGTGTATGTCTTAAGCTGTTCTATCTGCCCTCATGACTCTTCAGGATGCATTCCCTATCTCTGAGCATCTCTGAAACAGACTTCTTGCAGCTCAGCAATGCTTTTCCAAAAACTCTCTCAAGAGAGGAAAAATAGGGTACATCTTATAATCAGGTATCATGTATGTTGCCTTGGGCAATTAGTGCATTAAGGATCAAAACCCAAACCTGTCTTGGCTGTGCAATGTAGTGGCCCTTGCTACCTTTGCATATTTAGGCATCCCCTTGACAGTGTTTCGAATGAAAAGGCAACAGATGGTGAACGACATATAGCACTCTCATAAGTTTTCATATTAAAAGAAGAGGTACTATTGTTTCAAAACAGCAAAACTCTTTTATCTCATGAAGAAACTTCAATAGTTCTATGAAAGGTTTGGTTGCTTAAAAAGTTGGTGAGTATGCCCATATGTTTTTGTATGATTCTTCTATGATGCTGGCCAGCAATGATGAAATTAGCATGTTTTGATCTATATACAAGTTGTTCATAAAGAACTTGAAAGAAGTAGTTAGGAAAACCCAAGTGCTGAAACATTTAAGATATACTTTCTGGTCTCACTTTTGTGTGATTGTCAGCCAGGGACTATCATGATCAAGGTAGCTTGCCAATTGCCTGCCATAATAATAATATTTATGGCTGTAATGGGGATTTCCTATCAGAGATCTAAAGACAGACTTTTATACATTGTTTCTCCTAGGTAACCTATTCAAATCAGCAGAAGAGATCTGATAGTAAGGGAAAAATAATCAAAAGATATCTATTTTTGACCTTCGGGTTTATTTGAACTTCATTTTTTTTGTTTGAGTTTTCCTTCACATAGCTGATAAAAAAGTAAAGGAAATTGGCTGATGTTCTGCTTTTCTATACAAAATTCATAACTGTTTAATAATATTAAAATTAATGTATTTTACTACTGACTTATGAGGTATAACATTTATTTTTTCATACTAACAGAAAGCAGATATAAGGAGTTTTGCAGGAAATTAATTTCTTTTAAGTCTGTTGGAAATATATGGGAATACTCACCTAATCAAATCATAATTGGCTAACATTTCTGCTTCTCTTTTCCTAAGACAGAAATAGACTGTGTTCCAAAGCACTGAGAATAACAGGATGGGGTTAACATGTTGTGAACAAAATTCCCAGTCTCATGTCCCTGACTTTTTGCAGAAACTATGCTCTCCATGCAGTTGATTCCCTCCAAAAGTTGATCCATCAGTCATCAGTTCTTCTTCTATGTACATTTCTTCTATGTACTCTTGTCTTCCTTTCACAAGCACATTCACCTTCATGAACAAATCAGGTCTTCCTAATTACCCATTTTTACCTATTTTTAGAAACTATAGCCCGAGTTCCTTCTTCTACCAGTGTCTGTTTCATTGAAGAGATCTGGACTTTTCTAATGAAGGCTATGCCCCTGTTGCTTGTATTATTTAGTGTTTACTGCCAGAGACAGCTCTGGATTTTGAACAGCTGCCCCTGCTTTTACAAAGGAAAGCATTGCCTTGCCTCCCAAGACATGCCGAATCCCTCATGCAATGTGGCTACCTTAGCCTCCAGCAGTAACACTGGTGTTTCTGTGCAAAGAGATGCTGCTGAGGCAGATGAAGGAGCAAAGCTATAAAGCACAGAGTGCCTGAGTACCATCAGTGTGCTGAGGGGTGTGAGTGGCAGCAAAGGTGTGTGCACAGGGAGGGGAGGCCACGGCAGCCAGAGACAAAACTGCTTTGCTGGCATTTAGCCCCTGGTTATAAAGCTGGAAAGAAGGATCAGAAACTGCCTGGTCTGACCCATATCATATTGGCTGTCTATCCTTAAACATCAGGTGAATTTTTTTCTTTTGAAAACATTCAGTAGAATGTTCACCTTCCATATTCTCTGAACTACAGCATCCGAAGCCTCTTGTGGTACAGGTTTTCACATCCCTAAAAGTTCTGTATTTTATTTTCCAGCTAAACAGTCACAAGGGTGATTACTGGCAAACAGTGTGGTGTTTTTCTCACACTCTGCAAAATATATGGGGAACACAAGTTTATTTGATAGGGAATGCTGATCGAACTATAATTTTATAGTATCTTTTTTTTTGTCACCAAAGTCTGATTATACAAAAACCTAAAGACTTTGGACTATATATTCAGTCACGATCTGGCACATTCACTCATAGATAAAATATTAGAATTATTCATCTCTGTAGTTTTTCATGTCTACAATTTACACTTAAAATTTCCTAAATTCTTAAATTCTGTAGCACATTAATATTTTCCTAGTATTAAAAAAAACAAACCAGAGAAATTATGTTTCAATAAATTATTATTTTATTTTAAAATATTAATATATTAGTAAACAAGAATGGAAAAAAATGCAGTTCCTAGCCATGTTGATGGGAAAAACCAGGAAAAGCTTGGAAAACAATATTTTTTCATATACTATAATTACTAAGAGAACTATTTTCTTTGACTGTGTTCTTCTATTTTTAGTAGTGTTACATCATCTCATCACATTATGTATAGTCTTTCTGCACCCAAAGGGCCAATGATAATGTCAATTTGCTGCTTTATAATTTCCTGGAACTAAGTAACTTACCAATAAAGTGAAGCAGAAAATCAAATTAAAAGAATCTGATATTTTTACTGAAGTTTGAAAAGTGGTGAGCAAATAATTGTGACATTTAAATACAGTAGAAACCAAGACAAGGCAAAAAAAGAGATATTTCTATCAGAAACAAAAACTTATGGCCAAATCTGCAATATGCTTATACTGGGGCACAACACTGGTAATTAAAAAAAAAAAAAAAAAGAAAACATGCTAATTTCACATAGATGGAAAAATCCAATCAGCTCTGATAGGGTGCAAAAATAACAAGTAGCCTGAGGTAGGGCTTTGCAACACATCTGCTGTAATTTTGAACCCCTCAGAACTCTACTTTTCACAGAAATGCTTTCCCAGCCTTCAGGGTAAATGCCAGAAAAGGACGTGGCATTTTGATAGCATGTGTTTCCAGAGGACTAGGTGGAATTCTAAAGAACTAGAGATTCTTAAAATGCTTGTCACATCAGACATTATTTGAAAACTAGAAATCCCTCAAAGAATATTGTGAGATAAAAGCAGTCCACTTAAGTACACTGCCTGAGACTTCTGTACCTGAAAAGATAGTACAATATTAAGGAGGGTTCTGTTCTTATCGGGCACCTGCAGTACTAGTCCTGTAACCTTGAAGAGTACAATCAAAAGGAACAATACATCAGTAACCCTGTTGGCATCATGTATACTGTAAAGAGAGAGAGAGAGATAAACCCCATTTCTAAACTGGGAATTATTTTTTTCCCAGTAAAAGTTCTGCTGCTATCAGAACAACTGACAATAAGAAATGCTGACAAAGAACTGGTGTAGTTCTTTTATACAATTTTCCTCCAGCAAGACTGAAACTCTATTGATTCCCAAAAAGTATAAAAGTATAGACCTGCATGGATGGAATGACTCAAAATGCTGAACACACTTTGTAGGTGGAAATTGCATTTGTATGTTTCAGTAGTAGAATTTAGTCCCAGAAAAAAAAAGAAGAAAAAAGGCATCATCTGAAGCATGGGGCACTTGAGAACAATCTGTATGATGGAGAGAAGCATACACATAGCATGAATCATTTTTATTAGTAGTTTTCCCTATGGACAGTGATACCTGGTCAGATGAGAGGGCCTGTCAGTCAATCTCAGTATCCTATATAATTGGCAATGCCAGATGTGAAGGACAGAAGACAGGACCAAGACAAACATATAGTGATATTTCTCCAGTACAATTCTTTCATCCTCCAACTGCTTGCTTTATTTCACTATCAGTCATACCAATTACTTTGTTCTTTCTTAGATTTGGTGTTCATTAATGCAGAAGTTCCTTTTTCTCTTTTAATACTCCTTCTTCCTCTTTGATAGATATATCAAGGGAGGAAAGGAGTATAAAGAAATTAGTAAAGGAGAAATGTTCTCAGATGTGTTTTCAGTTCTAGAAAAATAAGATTTTCTGAAAAGTAAGATAGCAGGTCTTTGCACTACGGATTCAGATTTTAGTGTAGGAAGGGGGCAGTATAGATATCTGTGATACAAGAGGAATAATTCTCTCATCATTCTTTACAACATGCTTGTTAAAACAACCTATTAAACCAATTTCAAACTTTTATCTGGAGCTGACATGAATCTTTGTTGGCCTAAGGATCAAAAAGATATATGGATTGTTTAAAACCATCATTCCTCTCCTTACATTGATTTCTGCAACACAGGTTTCTTGAATAGATCCTAGGAGTTAAAAATAACAGCAAATGAAATTTTATTTATTAAAGTTATAACTTTTTGGTAAGAAAAATAATATCTTGATTCATTTATCAACATTAAGCATTTAATTTTAAAATTCCCCTCCAGATGTAAGATTTGAACATTCCAAAATGTAAAAATAAATTTGTTTTTGGAAAAAGATTTATTTATCATCTAGCATAAAATCATCTGCTTTTCTTGGTGATTATGAAATATATACGTATAAAAGAATAAAACATTTGTTTTGAATGTTACACTGCCATCTAATGAAATAACTGTAAATTACATGAAAATATTTCACAGTTTTGCCATCTGGTCTTGGAAGTAGGTGGTATAACACAGGATAAAACTTCGTTATTAATAGCAGTTATAATAATAGGAAAACAGTACCTTTATTAATTAATTATTAATATAACAACAAAATTAATAATTTTTAATATTATTAATAATTATTATAATTTTAAATAAGAATTAGCTGATGATATGGCAAGCAGCTGAAAAAACTCATTGTACAGATGATATTTAAATGAAACTGTGAACTAAGTAATTATAGTGAAGAAGGTTTTCTCTGAAGACATGAAGAAAAAAACCCAAATTAAGTGAAACTTCATTTTACATATCATAATAGATTTTTTTCCTGGGTGTCACATAATCCTAAACACAGTATTTACAGTACCAGATGTTGTTTTTCACCAACTAGTGCACATAAGTTCCTAAGTGAGTTTTGGGGATGAAGATACAAGGAGTAGAGGCCATGGGTTCTGTTTGCAGATATGCAATGTAGTTCTTGAATGAACTTGAAAAGTTACTAAGGGAAAACCCTGCCCTACATCTGTCTGCATAAAAGTACTCAAGCACAGCAGCAATGCTATGTGGATGTGAAGCAGGATAAGGGGATCCCCTGAGGGTTCATAGTGCTTCATTGTCTGGGACTGTTGGAGGCCAGCTGGGATCCAGCCCTGTTTGGCTTTTCCCTGTACTAGTGATTCCAGGGGTCTTAGAGAGCTGCTGAGTAGCTTGGTGGCAGTGCTGGGTGTAGGGCTGAGTGTCTCTGCATGGAAAGACAGTGTATGAATGTGCTCTGCACTGTGCTGTAGGCTTATGGCAAGAGGGCTTTCAGTCTGAATTTAATTTCTAATTATCAACTCAGTTAAAAATAACCCTACTCTTGGTCTGCTTCCAACTATAGCAATGCTAACTGGAAGTGACCTTGTCATGTTTGTGTAACAAACTCCATTGTGAAGAATATCTACAGATGTCAAAACACTTCACTATAGACAAATAAACAACATTGCTGACATGTCTATTAATTCACTACCATATGCTTTACTGAAGAGTGTAACCATTAGCGTTTATTTTACAGTCTCAATAGATAGTATGTTAACATGGCCAAATGCTAGTCGGTTAAGTCATAATAATAAAGATGTTGATTTTTCACCAGTGTTTCTTGGGTCATCCTGTAGCTGAAACTTGACATAAACCAAAGAGGAAAAGGCAACACTCTAACAAGTATTATAGTCTTACCAATCACCAAGTCTGAGATCTGGCTTCTCAGTGAATGAGAGCATCTTGTTGATTTTATGGAACACGAGGATCTCCATACAGGGAAGATCAAAGGGCTGTGTTATGTTTCAATACATAACTTTATGGGACAGATGGAATTCACTCAGAGAGACTCATGACGCTCAGGGACAGATTATCAAAAGTTTCAGACACTAGAACCTATTAGTGTGTTCAAACCTTTATTCCAACACTGTCATCACTTTTAAGCTCTGTTTAAAGCACCAGTCTACAATTTAACTACCACAAAATTTCAAATGGAGGTTAAAAGGATTGGTCAAAGGATGCAACAAGTCAAAAGAAATTTTGTTTTGCATTTTCTTTGTTTCCACACAGATATTTTGGATTAATTTTTGGATATAATTTTGATTAGCAAGGGAGAAATGAATATTCTTGTGAAGTATACCAGAACTTGAAACATCTTTGGTCAGATAATAAATATTAAAATGATGCATGTCCTTGCATGAATACCACTTTTTGCTTTATCACTTTGAAAAAATTCCAGGAGTTTCTATCAAATAAACCAAATACACTCAGGAAGAAAGGAGGGGTGAACACTCCATTTTAACAGCAGTCTCCATAGATTTCCCATACTTGTTGATGTATTGCTTGATAATGGCTTCTAGCGCCCTAGTAAACTCATGTTTTTTGAGGGGGACTCTGACTGGGATGCTTTATGTCTAAATGTGACAGATTCTGTGCTCTGGATTTACCCTTCAGTGGCTTTGAACTCTGAACATTTAGTTCCTTGACCACAGTGACAGATCATATAAGTAGATGGTTTTGCTCTGCTACCCTTTCAAAGGAGTAAGATCTTGTATTGTAGCTCTTTTAGGTAATGTAACCTAGGAGGACCCTTTTTCAAATCCCCTTTTAGTAAAGTTCCCTTTTTAATTAAGTCTGCAGACTCTAATTTTATGGAGAAGAGACATGGAGTTGGGTATTCTACTGTGCCTAGCACAAGAATACAGAAATCTAGATTATGTGATAAAAACTACATGGGTGTTCAGCCTCAGATTCCTCATCAGTTTTCACAGAATCACAGAATATGCTAAGCTGGAAGGGACCCACAAGGATCATTGAGTCCAACTCTTAGCTTTACACAGGACCATCCCCAAGAGTTACAAGATGTGCCTGAGAATATAATCCAAATGTTTCTTGAACTCTGTCAATAAGTGATGTTGTGACCACTTCCCTGGGAAGCCTGTTCCAGTGCCCAACCACCCTCTAGGTGAAGAACCTTCTTCCAATATCCAACCAAAACCTCCCCTGACACAACTCCAGGCCATTCCATCAGGTCTTGTCACTGGTCACTTCACAGAGAAGAGATCAGTGCCTGCCCCTCTTCCTCTCACAAGGAAGTTGTAGACTGCAATGAGGTCTCCCCTCAATCGCCTCTTCTCCAGGCTGAACAGATCAAGTGCCCTCAGCCTCTCCTCACACAGTTTCCCCTCAAGGCCCTTCACCATCTTCCTTGTCCTCCTTTGGATGCTCTCTAAAAGCCTAATATCCTTCTTATATTGTGGTGCCCAAAACTGCACACAATATTCAAGGTGAGGCCATCCCAGTGCAGAGCAGAGTGGGACAATCCCCTCCCTCGACTGGCTGGCGACGCTTTGCCTGATGCCCCCCAGGACATGGTTGGCCCTCCTGGCTGCCAGGGCACTGCTGACTCATATTCAATTTACTGTCAACCAGGACCCCCAGGTCCCTTTCTGTAGCACTGCTTTCCAGCATCTCATTCCCCAGTCTGTACAAACCTCAGGGGTTGCCCCATCCCAGGTGCAGAATCCGGCGCTTTCTCTTGTTGAGCTTCACGTGGTTGGTGATTGCCCAGCCCTCTAATTTGTCGAGGTCTCTCTGCAGGACCTCCCTGCCTTTGAGGGAGTCAACAGCTCCTCCCAGTTTTGTGTCATTTGCAAACTTGCTTAGTATGCCTTCCAGTATGCAATCATTTATGAAGATGTTGAAGAGCACAGGGCCTAAAATAGAGCCCTGTGGAACCCCACTAGTGACAGGTCACCAGTCTGATGTTACCCCATTCACTATTACCCTCTGTGCTCAACCAGTGAGCCAATTGCTCACCCATCACATGATATATTTACTTTTGAACACTCTTAAAGCCCTATTTAGAGACCTGTCATCCTCTGCTTTTCATTCAAATGGCTTCTTTTATGAATTACTATTGAGAAATCCTCTGTATTTAGGACTTTCTGTGAATTGCTTTCTGACCCATATGAAGTGATGACAATTCATCACCAGGCTATTAATTTCTTAATTTGGGCTTCAAAAATGGGTTACCTTAAATGATAGCCAGCTCTTCTTTATGAATAAATAAAGGTTTAAGAGGTCTTGCTGAGTAGATGTTTTCTCACATGGAGGCAAAGATGAAAAAATACAAATAAGCTTCACATGATAACAAAGTGTAATTCTGGGTATTAGATGTGATTACCTATTTTTAAATGTGGAGAATTTCTGCTAATACTTCCAACAAAATCAGAGCTCCTGCTGTTG
The DNA here is from genome assembly GCF_003945595.2 of Pipra filicauda. Lineage (NCBI taxonomy): Eukaryota > Metazoa > Chordata > Aves > Passeriformes > Pipridae > Pipra > Pipra filicauda. Next base: position 12,740 of record NW_024104907.1, read on the forward strand.
CTTCATTGGTGTGATCATTCTTTACTATAACTGAGGTGTGGGGGAAATGCATAGTTTGCACAGCTAGTAGTACTTAAGTTGTAGTTGGTCTAGTCTAGCCTTTCCACCTTGACTCTACTTCCTGGTCTAAGTAGAACTGTCTCCCATATGCAATATCTCATGTTATTCCAGCACACAATTATAGGTTTTGAATTTATTTAGAACTTTCCAAGCAATGATGGAAGACACTAGAAGATGTTTTCTACATGGAATGGTGAAGGAAGGAGAAAGTGCCTCCAAATAAAATGACATATTAGATGCATTTTTGCATAAGCAGTTAAACAAACTGCTTTTATCCCGTGTGGATTATGATAAAGGTGACTGAAGACCTACTAATGTGAACCTTATTTTTAATATTTATTATAACAGAATAAAAACTCTCAAATATTCTTCTTTTTGAAGGACTGGAGAATAATAACATGCAAAAACTGCTGGAACATGGGTCCTTGTTCATTTGCTTGTGACGTTAAGCATAGGCCCTCTGCACTTCAGCCTGAATATTCAGTGCTTATGGAATGCCAAAGCAGAACCAGTAGATACCCAGGCTCAGCTATGGCTGGATGTTCTTTAATCATATCGTTGAAGCCTCTGAAAAGCAGGGAGAATAATTAGACCGCTCATGATTTTTTGCAGCACGTGCCTGGTCAGATATAATAATGTGATTATACAAACATTTTTCTAGACACAGAAAACAGTTCCACACAGCCTGTGTGAGTTTTTTACCATAAGTTTGTAACCATAAATTATCCTTTTGAGTATTACTAGAATTCTGTCAGGCTAAATAGCCTTTTAATACAAATAAAATAATAATTCGATACATTTTGACAAGAAGACAGAATGTAGTGTCTATTTTAAAAGTGTGCTTTAACATCTCTTTGATTGCATCATTCTATTAGAATCCTCTCCTATTTCAAGTAAGGAATTTGACAATGAAGAGGAAAGGGTTAAAAACTGCACTATCAAGCAGGTGTGTTAGTTAGCTAAGGCTTTAGCTTACTTCTTGGCCCTCACACAGTGCAGGTGTTCACATCAGCATTTTCATCCTGTTTGATATCTAGGCTTTTGTGTTTGTCATCTGGGGACTTTTACACTAAATCTGTAGGAAAACCCCCATTGCTTTGTTGTTTTGGCTGAATAGGATAAAACAGAATTTATTTCTCATTGGTCTTAAGTTTAAAAGGACTAGCACAGATATGTCTGTCAATCTAAGAGGTGGAGGGTTTTTTCAACTTGATAGTTTATGATATTGTAGATCATCCCCTACAAAACAACAGCCACTGAGAGGTAAAGAAAATCAAACTGACAATTAATGAAATCTGCAATTACTGATTTATAATCAGAAAAATGCGTCAAACCCCCATTTATTTAATGTCTATATTGCATGTCAACTTATAAATCTGACAGATGTGCTGGCAAAATGAAGAAAATTTCTGCTTTATGATAAAAAAATCACTTTTAATTGAATTATGTATGTGAATTAAGAATAAATAGTGAAAGATATAAAAAGCTTACGTAATTTTAAAATCCTTTACATATGCAAAAGACATTTTATATGTCTTTATATGCAGGTTTAAATGATCATGTTCCTTTAGATCAGCTGAGCTTGTGTGCCTTCATTGTCAACAGATTCTGCACAGTAATTTCTTTTTCTAAGTAACTCATAAGACATACAAATCCTACCATGCCTCTTTCTGCTCTAACTTCTGTGAAGTGATGAACAGTGTATAATAAGGCCATCCGAATAATTATAAAACTAATTCAGCAACTATTTTAGTCCCGAGAGTATTAAACTAATTTTGAATAGCTGGTGTCATACTGTTGTTGTTCATGATTGACTTTATTTTGCATGGAGACCGTTCAGGGTAGAAACTTAGAGTAAGTTTAATACATATTCACTTTCTCTCAGGAACTTCCCTGAAATTGCTTGAACTACTCTGATAATTAGAATTGTTTAAAAGAAAATACAATCCCTTCAATGTGTTCCCAAACTAATTTCTACGAAAATTTTCTAATTTGTATTACAGTTGTTGGCTTGGTGTGGAAAGGGTTTTCAGGAGAGAATCCTTGTATTCCTGTATGACATAGCAGTATGGAAAGTGAGGAACTGGATCACTTTGTCTCAGGCACTTCAAGTAAAAATGTCAGTGTGCCTTCGTGATAACTACAGAATCCTCTTTTTCTGAATAAAAAACTTTGACCTTAGACATACAACAATAACTTTTCAAAGTGTTAAGCAATAATTACACTTATATATAAGGCGTATACATATGTATATATAATATTATATATTATATATATACACCTGTATTTTAGCAGCAAGAAGAGAAGAGTGATGTTTTGCTGCCAGTTATTCTATTCTTAACAATGCAGGTACATTCCCCTTCTTGAATCTCAAGTAATGCTTGTAATAATACAGAACAATTGGAACAATTTGGAACTATTCCACACAACTGGTTTTGACTTCTTTTTAACTCATCAAATGCTGTTTCAAATGCATGGAAAGATAATGTACCGATGCTTTTAACAATAATAGACCAGAAATTTGTAGAGTCAGTATGTTTCTGAGCTGTTACTGCAAAACACAGGAAGATATTCTTATGCGAGGTCATGTTCTATAATTTCCTTTCTGTGTCGCTGAGCTGAATTGAGAACTATGTCATATATCTTACTGGAAATCTATAAAGCAATGCATTTGCTACTTGAAAAACTGTTCTATGGTCTTGACAAATCATCACACTAAAATTTACCGTGTATTTGGAAGATTTTATCAGCTGGGTCATAAGCCCAAAGCACTTAGAGGGGTTAAACTTAACTTTCTGTCATTTTGTTGGGATGTTTACTGCATTATCTCATCATGCTAATACTTGGCTTGGACTTGGAAAGAGAGAAAATTTTATTTATCATTCAGGTCCCATGAATCTTACTGTGATTCTATGTTTTCATAACACACTTCACAGCTTAAGTGAAGATGCATTTTATCATCAGGCCAATGATATTGAAAGGATCCCTCTTTAAAACAGAGAAATTATCTTAACACATCAGAGCCTGCCTAGAACCCATCCAGATGTCACTGGTACTTCATTATTCATTCTGGTAATGCTGACCAGCTGCCAGTTTAATGTCTGACAGAGGAGTCCATTTGGGAATCCACCCTCTCCTCAGATAATCTGAGCTGAACAATTGTTCTATATTAGCAAACTGGTTTATTGCCCTGTGAAACCTAAACTGAAAGTTGCAAATGTTATGCTTTGAATCACTTTCATGTCTGAACACGACTGACACAGAATGACTTCATTAACTTTCAGTAAAGTATACTGGAAAAAAATTTAAGACAGTTCAGGTGCTGAAAGGGAAGTACTCTATATTGTAAGAGTAGATCTTGTTTCTGTTTTGCTAGACATCATTTCTTCTAGCTTTATTAGATTAAGAATTAAATACTTACAAGATTACTTTGGTAAAAACATTTCCAAATATATTAACTACTTTTGATCATGAACATTTAGGAATACTTTCTGAAATGCTGAAGCAGAGAAACAACTAAGAAGAAAGACATTCTAGATTTAAAGACTGGAGAAAATTCAGTATTTGACAATAATAGCAAGTTCAGGATTGTAAAGTAGCAGAAAGTAAAACTTGTATAGTTTCTAAAGTGGTCTGAGGGTTACTAATACAATCTTCAGGTTATCCATATAGGAAAAAAATTAAAGTACATAAATAATAATTTTTAAACATTGTTTCTTCAAAAAGAAAATTTCAAAGAATGGGAAATACGTAACTTAGGAAGGCTCTCAGAGGTATTTGAATGTATGGTTATCATGCCCTAATCCTTAAAATCTACTTTCTTCTTTCCTTCCCACTTCCCCCACCAATATCCCAAAATCAGTCATAAACTCTAAAATAATTTTATTCACAGTCCATAAAAATTCATCTCACAAGTGCCGAGGAAAAACTATTAAAAAAAAGCATATTAATGCTTTTAGTTACTGTGCCTAAAAGTGAAGGTGGCTGCTGCAGTTTGTTCTCAGGATGTCAGTAAAATATATATCTTTTCAAAAAACAGGGAATATAATACTGTTTGTACAAGTACTCAAGATGATGCATAAACCAGCTGTGAATAACTGCAGATGAGACCTTCTCACCCTCTACCCATCTCTCGTGCCCTTTGCATATACATATTGTACATCCCCACATCTTCAATATGTTGTGTGATCTGGTAGATAGTAATCTAGTTTGAGGTTAGTAATCTATCTTGAGGTTTTAGATATGAAATCACAGGTGGTTAATCTGATTTTGAAAGGTACTGCATTGAAGCTAAGCTAATCAAGGGACATCTGATGTGGCCAAATGTTTTTCCACATTATAGATTGCCTAGAAGTAAGATACTGAAATTCAAGCAAAAGAAATTTCTGTTTAATAGAGCTAATAGTAAGAACATACTATAAAGAAATATTTACCTTTATATATGTGTATTCCAAATCGAAAACCTCAGTTTCCTGGCTTTGCAAAAGACAGTAACTATTCTTTTTTTGACAGCTGCCATGATGCTATGCAAATCAGTGAGATATTATTTATGGCTACCAATCATGCAAGAGGAGTTAATTAATTAAAAGAAGGAAAGAAATTAAGAGGTAGAGGAAAGCTACACAGTAACTAAAGGTTTAACGAAGAGAAAACAACAAGTAGGATTTAAAATTCCTCCAAATAAATTATTTTGATCTATCATGCTAAAGGAAAAATGTAACTGGTTTTCCCAAAGCCAAGGATGAGCTATGAGGACAGAGAATGAATTTTCTGCCTTCCTGACAAGGTACTGGTTTTGGCATCATTGATACAAAATCTGTAAGCTCCCAGATTATCTGCCTAAGCCAAGTTTTACTCGGTTTACGTGCACAAATATCATTCCATTTTGTCAAAATGGCCAGAGAATGCAAATAAATTAGGGTTTACTTGACATTGCTGCAACATAACAAATATCCAACCTGACTTACAGTTAGAAGCATACAGGCACCATGATACCTGGTCCATGATAAAGATCCTGAGGAGAAATATACATATTCACACTTTCTAAGGAATCAGTCTGAGAGAATGAACTCAAATGCTATGGCCTTCTGTGTCACAAGGTAGTAATATTTCTGATTCAGTTGATGTAATCCTAAACCTGGACTCACATTTTCACTGAACTCCAGGGTTAAAACAGATGTTGGGTTGTCTGACTCAATAGGTGCCTCAGCAAGAAAGGAGGATAACTGGCTCAGGAATAAATTCTTTACTGTGAGGGTGGTGAGGCAGTGAAACAGGTTGCTCAGAGAACTTACGGATGCCCCATTCCTGGAAGTGTTCAAGACCAGGTTGGATGGAGCTGTGAGCATGTTCTAGTGAAAGGTGCCCCTGCCCATGGCAGGAGGGTTGGAACTAGATGATAATATTATTTTGTCTTTTTAAATGCGTAACTAAGCAGGTTTTGTCTACAATGTTAATATTAATTTCAATAATTAAAAAAAATTCCCTTTGCTATCCTTCTACAAAATTCACAAATGCTTCTTTATTCTAATATGACATTTGAAATAGTAGGTCTAAAGTTTTAAAAGTCAGATAAAAAGAACAGACAGAAATGAACATTTCCCGCTCAACCTTATTTCATCCTCATATGTGTTATGATATAATCTTTAATTACACAATCACACACAGTTTTTCTCCCAGGAGAGCTCTGGCTTATAGAGTGAGTAATAGTTATCCAACATTTCTTTTTATCTTGTTCCCTATGTGTTAGCCTCAGGTTTTATTTATGTTACATCATCCAAAATCTCTTATCACATCAGCTAATTGCTTCATGGCTGCTCCTAAACATATCTTTATTTTTCCTTTGAAAGAGTATTATCAGTGTCCCACTTTAGCATCCATGAAACTGAAGCAAAAAGAGATTAAGGCCAAATTTACTGTGTCCATTTTTGGGCGCCAAAAATGAGACATTAAGAATGATTCTTCTAAGAAGACCTGGGTTTTTGAAAGCAATATGGACACAATTGCACTGCTCACTAACTTTATTTGCAATCTATCACAAATATTAGATGTCTCGTTAAGATTTTTCATTGGATATCTAACTGCATCATATAAAACTTAAGCACATTTAACTTCATCAGTGCTGTTCTTTTTCCCGAAGTTCCACCTTAGTTTTTTCTGATGTTCCTCCTCTCTATACATCTTTCCCAGCATCATGGTTCCTCTGCATCTTTCTGAACTCCAGATATTTGTGTTTTCTATGGCCTCTTCTGTGGTCCCTGTATTTCCCTAACTCTGAAACTCCTCCCTCACTTTTCTTTTTCTGCAAACTTGGAAGCTGTCTCTCCACACTTGCCACTCTTCTGCATTCAAGATAGGTAGTTTCCTCTTCTTTTGCATTGTGTGGGAGCCAGCTGAAAGGTACTTGAGGACAGGAGAAATGGACGTTTTGCTTTCAGCTCCGGAGTCCTGTGTCACATAATTTAACAATTAGCCAGAGCAATCATAAAGAAGTCCTATTACAGCCTTGCATCCCTGGGCAACAGTATGCTCAGCACAGGTGGAATCATGGAAACCTTGACTGACCAGATGAAAATGGAAGTCTTCGAAAGGCTTATAATTCAACCACTACAAAGGGAATTTTTCAGAGAGAGAAAATAGTGCATGTTACATCAGGGACACTGCCTAGACAACTTTTGGATTTCTGCTCTTGACGGTAGAAGCATGGAGATTTTTAGTGGAAGATTTTTTAAGTGCCAAAATCTCGTTCTCAAAAAAAGTTGTGCTGTTGCAACTGAAGTCTTCCATTAAAAATTCTTCTGTCTGGCTTTGGCATTCAAAATCAGATTTGGCATCAAAATCTTTCCCTCTTCTTGCTACTACTTTTGAATCTGGTTTTCTTGTGGTTTTCTTTCCTCCCCTCCTGATTCTTTCTAGATCTTGGAAAGATATCTGGTATTTGGCCACTCTTGACCCCTCAATATACAGTAGTGCTATTATATGCTTCTCACGTGGTTATAAGAAATAGCTAAATAATAGTTTGCAAATGAGACTTTTTGTTAGAGTACTTACACTGATTTACAGGTGCTAAGGGTATAATGCATTGTATTTTTGAGTAATAGATGCACATTTGCAAGGTGTAAGCCTTCCTGGTCTTGGTTGTGAGAAAGGAGTTCACATTCAACACAAATCAAAGATAACATTTAGTTGAAAATAACCTTCCAGCAACAAATAAAGTACCTGTAAAGAAAGCGAGAATAACATGATAACAAATCCTTTTGAGATAGATGGTAAGATTTTTCTTATATTACAAGTTAATGATAAAACCAGATTGTATTGGATGCAAAAAAATAAACAATGCTCATTAACAGGCATTGTTTGAAGCATTTTGATATTGTCACTTAACTTTTTATATAGGTGGAGAAGAATGCAGAGATGAGGCTGCAAGTAACACTTCCAAACAAGTAGAGGCACAAAGGAATTTGAGATGATATCCCTAATGAAACCCAGAGCTGCAGCACTGTGAGAAAATTAAAGCTTGGGCCAAGAATCAAAGAGAAGCTCAAAATGCTTCAGAAGGCTTTTTATAGTCTAGGATCAAGGAGGTTTCAGCTTTTAGTGTAGAAAGGGCTAATAATGATCTGCTAATCTATGTGCAGCATTTATATTGTTTTCCTTGTAATTTCTAACAGTCTATCAAAGCCTCCAAGTAAGGGTTTGCATGTTGGGAATCAGATGTGGCTGTGGGTCCAGTGCATATAACACCATATTGGCTTATGTGATGTTCAGGAGGATGAGGAATGCTTTTAGGACGGTCTAAAGGTTAAATACTTTAAATGCTGCTACTCACTTCAGTCACGTTGTGGGAACAGAGAGTAGACAGAGAGCAGAACATTGGCACCTGGAGTATATTTGCCCTACAATAAGACTTCAGCAAGCAGCTGAACAGACACAAGATCTATAAAACTTGTTTTTCACTTTGTCCTATACTTTTAAATAAACTTTCAAAACAGCCAAGATAGCAGAATTCCGAGAACTTTGAAATGTACTTTGAAATATTTTTTTTTATTTGTTCCATCTGATTAACAAAATTTTCTGGTTCTTACATCATTTAAATCTTTTAAATAATTTTAGTCCAATAGATACTCTTTATGTCCTTAAATATGCAAATTCCTCTAAAATAAGTTAAAGTTTTGACCCAAATGAAATCGATATTTTTCTATTTATTTCTATGTTACAGGGCTCCACCTCTGGTTTTAAGTATTTATAGTAATCCTCAAAGCTTTTAATTTTCTGAAGAATCTCTGCTGGTAGAGTATAAACATTCAAACATCTGAAGGAAAATATAGAGGAAAAGTCTATGGGGGGGAAATGGACAGTCATTTGGATTATGAATCAGTGGGATACATATAGGACCCAAATACAGTAAGTTTTCAGTGTTAGCTTTTCAGCCCACATGCAGTAAGCATCCAAATTCTTATATTGTAAATTCTGAAGGTAGAGGTTTAATTTATTTATTTTTATGTTGTTAATTTCTAACTTGTGGTTTTTGTGGTTGATCACTTCAAATTATTCTTGGCACCCATTTTGTAATACATGAAAAAATATCCTTGTTATTTCTTTGTGGCACTTCAATGAGATTTACATATTTACATAAAATGATAACATAAAAAAATTAAGATATCCTCTTATTTGTTTGTCAGCCCTCATATTTACATATATAATTTGCAAACTTAATATAGATATGTATTTATGGATAAATACAACTGAGTGTCCTGAAAGACTCTAATATCTTTCAAACAAGTTTGAAACTGGGGTAGAGGTACAACAGATCTATGAATTTTCCTGAAAGCAGGTTAGCAGGCAGAATAATTCCCCTCCTACAGAAAAAGAAAATGTAATCTATACAGTTCACAGGCATTAAAGAAGTTACACTGGAAGGGGGAAGGAGAGAACAGAGTTGAGGAGGGAGGAAGAGAAGTAGGAAGAGAATGAAAAGGTGAGAGAGACATTTTGTTTTCTTGAGAATTAACTTATTAGACACCAAAAAAATCCACTTGGGAGGGAGTAACTTTGATTGAGGACTGAATTCTCTACTGTTTAAAAAGGCATGAATATTCTTTTTTCAGACCATGAAATGGGATATGCTCTCTCCACGTAGTTTGTCTGCTTGCTCATAATGGTTGAGCTCACGTTTATTTTCATTTATATTATATGTCTATCGATCATGAAACACAAATTCACTGGAAGCATTTAGACAATTATATGGATTTCGAATGCTTTTCACACTTGTCAAGTCATTTCAACTTAACCTGGCTTGTTAATTATTTGCTTTCAGATTTTACAGCCATATTTAGAGACAGATTGTAGAACTCATCAAATGAAATGTGGCCTCTGTTTAGGTCTATTGGAGATTACCACTGACTTCAAAGTAGGAATTTACCCATATTGTTCCCATTCACATTCTGGAATGTCATGTTTACTGGATGAAATACCATGTGTATTGGCTTTGATTTTCTGTTCAAATCACAAATGGTAGGATATGTTCTGTTAGCCAAAGAATTCTTATCCAAGTAAGACCAAAAAATCTGCTACTGCTGAAATATTAGAAGATATATGAAACCCATACCTTTTATATTAGAAAAAATTAAACCATATAAACTATGTTATTTTTTTAAATCAAAGCAACAATTTGTTTTTCTAGGCTAGCTACTTTCTAAATTTTGTTTCTGTAGAGCACTCATGTAAAAAGCTACCTAAATAACTTCGTGTTTTGTGATATATTAGGTTGGCATAGTGAAAGTCCTTGTCTTCAATTAATTAATTCAGTGCTACCTAAAAATTTTATGAATATTGATGTAATTTGCAGTGGGATACAGAGACTCTGTAGTGCTGTAACAAACCGGGATCAATTTCTTCTTGGCTTGATATAGAAATATGATAGTGGTAGACAATGCCCTATTACAAAGCAGAACCTAAGCTTAGGTCTGCACTTAGGTCCCAGCTGGAAACCCAACCAGAAACAAAGACACCAAACAAAATTTCCAAGAAGACCCTCTGGAGACAGAAGAAAAGCATGCTGTCATGGCTGACTTGAGAACAAATGAATACAAAATGATACTCCCCAAAGACTATCTGAAATTGCCTAGGGTCTCCCATTTCCTATGGCCTGCAAAAATTTGAGGAAAGACAGACAGATTTAAAGATTGTTCTAAAATGTGTTTTCTATTAAATGCTTTCCAAAGACTGTCTATTACATATAGAGTTTAAGGCACTGAAAAGAAGTTGATGCCACATAGTGGGAAGTATGGGGAATTTTATCACATTAATGAGTCAAGGTAAGGGCAAGAAAGACATGAGCTGTGGTCACTTTAGTGATGGTCTATTCCATTTGAAGCAATAAAAAAAGTTCCCTAAAATCCCTTTGAAAACTATAAAAGGAGAAAAAGAGAATCTCAGACTTGATTTATAACTGAAAGTTAAACCTGCTGTATTCATGTACAAAACACCTCCTGTATTAAGATAATTAATTATCCTGAAGAAACTGAGAGAAGAAAGTGCTATCATGTCAAAGCAAGAATAGGTGCTCAGTTTTCTACAGAAAAGACAAGCTATTGTCTTTCGGCACCATTTGGCATGGTGCTAGTTCTTTGTTTCCGCAGTAAGGAAGTGGTCAGCTAACTGTCCTGCTTTTTGTCACCCAGGACGTTTTTGGTGCAAAAGTATACGTGTTAGGTAATAGTCTTGCATACAGCAATCCTTAGTAGAGCCAGAAGTATAGCTGAACGAGCAGACTTTGTCACATGTTAAAAGTGTTTGCTACATGAGTAGGAAATGCCACTCTGTGCTTGAGAGCTTAAAGTATTTAGTTGAAAGGATGAGTTTACAGGGCCTTGAAGCACGAGTATCTTGGACTTGGTACTGAAACTCATCAGGGTCCAAGAATACTCTAAAATCCAGCTGTTGTGGCAGTGGCACAGAACTGCTGCAAGAAACTGTCAGTTTTATAGCCTCTGCCTCAACTTCCTCCTGTGCAGCACCCTTATTTCTGTCCCCTGCCACCTTCTCTACATATAATGAAGAGAGCAGGCAACAGGCAGCACACGTGGCCAAGTGCTTGAGGTTTTGGTTTCATCAGTTATAATACAAGAATAATTCCTTGGAGATCAGAACTAATCTCTGGTACTACTGTTACTTTGGGAAGGTAAACACTCATACCTGTTAAATAAAAGGGTGTATGAATATTATATGATGATGATTAAATGTAAAAATGGCTTAAACTTGATATGGAAGATTTGCCCCTCAGCACATAAAAGAAATTTCATAGAACACTATAAAATACAGTATTGTATGTAGTTATTTAATATTTAGGAAAAAAAAAAGAAACACCATACCCAGAAAAAAATTGCACTTTACTCTCCGATTGCATTGGATAAGCACTAATAACTTTCACAATTATTTTTTGTGTTTATACCTGTGTTATAAATTGCAATTTGTATTTGGTTCCTTCTTCCCATCTCTGCACACAGCAATATTATTGACAGTGCTCATCCAGAAGATGAGCACTAACTAACTAACCTGAAATTAATAATTTTTGTTTGATTCTCTATGTTGCTTGTTTAATGTCTCATTCTTTAAACACATTCAGTAGCCAAGAAATCAAACATGATATAAATTCCCTCTCTAGTAGCAGACTTCATTTAGAGTTCCTAATAGGACTAGGTTCTGACCATTTTAGTCAGTAAAAATGAAATAAATTTAAAATGAAGTTGTAGCTTAAAGAAGTGAGAAGTAGAAACTACCAGTTAAACACAAGGATATGGTTTTGTACTGTGTTGACATGCCTCATGTTCAACTGCTTCTTCTTTCCTGTTGAACAAAGAATAACACCATGAAAGCAAAACCACAGATACCATCATAACACTAGTTACTATAGATGAGCTTTATTTCTTAAAAATGTACCTTTTTAAAGGAAACCTACTTCTTCTTTAATAATTCCAAGATCAAACATATTTGCCCTCAAAATAGAGATTAATGTACTGATTTCTTGTTTGTAAAACACATTTTCTAAAAAGTTTTTATTGTAAGATGTCAAGAGACGTACCATACGATTTATTGGCATTGTTTTTTATGATGAATCATTTTTAATACATATTTTACAAGATTTTAATTAAATGAGTAAGAAATTTTTCTCTAACAACATATTTTGCACTAACAAGACATGATAGTAGTATGTTTGTTTTACTGCAGCAGAACTCAGTCTCTGCTAGGGTTATACTGTGCGCAGCTCTCAAATCATCCCAATATAAAAACTGATAGCTGTCTGCAATGATGGGTTAAATTCTTTTCTTATCTCAATTTCACAGAACAATTACGGTTTTTCATATTGAGCATTCAGGCATATAGAAATAGGATGTTCTACTGTATGCTCTGAAAAAGTACTACTGTCTATTAAACTACGTGTTTAATAAATATATTGTCCTTTTGAGCCTCAGAGGCCAAATTCTTAGGAGACAGATGCATTGTGCTCCAAATTTGTCTTTGAAAACAGTCCCCTCTCCATTCTTGCCCTGAGATGGTCTGTGAGTAGCAATCAGGAATTGTGTAAATGTATCAGTTTTAGGGCAAACTTTGTCATCATCCTGAGAAAATAATTATGTTAGATCCATAAATGTACTTAGGAATATAACTGCTTTTGGAAACTGTAACTTTACTTGTTAAGGTATATTTATATGTTATGTTAACATTAATAACATTGTTGATCTTTGTTGGCTATGGATTTGGATTTGTTTTGATTAAAAAGACTGCAGCAGATGGGAATGTTCTTGACACAGGAATCTGCTGCCTTTTGTAAGAAGATGTTTACATAGTCTTTTATAGTGACAATGAATACTGTGAGTAGTGGTGCAAATGGCAGGATACAGGATTTCCTGAGCTAGTCAACTAGTGGGTAAGTATGGCAAACATTGCAGTTGTTTTCCCCTCTACTTCTGACAATTGAAAAAATCGATTTTCAAGTTTGAGGTATTGAATTATTATATTATTTTTGCCATTTTTTTTCTGAGGGAAGGATAATCAGGGTTGTGTCTAGTGTCATAATGAAAACTTCAGAGAAACTAATCATGTAAAAAGCCAAGCAAGCCTTAGAAATGTTTTCCAACTAAAACTTTTCCATTGAAAGAGATGAATCAGTAAGCCCCATAATTGAAATAACTTCTCGACCTCTAGAGAGAGGGTGATTCTTACAGGTCAAAACAGGGGTTACTGGTAGGTCAGCTGAGATGGCCATTACTGCAGCTATCTGCACAGTGTTTAGGCTTTAAGTAAACCAGAGATTTTATAATGTGGAACTGCTGGTTCTTGGTTGACTTTCATTAAGAAAAAGACAGTTTATTAAGCCCAAAATCATTGAGGAAAAACATTAAACCCTGTCTCTAAACAGAAATTGTATTAGGCTAAGTAAAACTGGTTTTGGTACTTTTCTAGTTACAGTATAACAAACCTGCTTAAACACCAGTACCATTAAGAGCCATCATTTAAGTACTTTCTTGACCCAATCACTGTTGTTTTGTATTTCTACCTTATTTCACTTGATATTTTCATAGCATACTATATTCAAACCAGTGTTCCTTTTCAGGTATGAAATTAATTAACTGAAAGCACAAATATTTGTGTTATGAAAATAAATGGCCACTAAATTCAAAGTAAGATTGATTGACTAAAATTTATATGGATGTTGTACAATCTAGTGTGAAAGCACCTGAAAACCAGACATAACACTTTGTTTTGTTGCATTTTAAAAATTAATATATATTCATTTCATTAGTATTTTTGGCACACCCTCCTTCAGTAAAATTATTTTCATATAGTACTATAATGGGAATTGGAAATTGGAGAAAATTTTTTTTCAGGCTCAACTGTGAAAAACAGACAATACAATTATTTATTATACATAACAGCTATAGTTATGAACTGTCTTCTACTAGAAATTAATCAGATCTAAATTTTGATAACTTGGTGCATTTTTTTTTAATGTAAAAAGTGTCACACCTTAATCTCAGATGAGAGAGACACACTACCTGCTTTCTGAATTTCTGAATTTCATGAATAAAACACAAGTATGCTTCCAGACAGGAGCTGCAGAATACTCTAAACTGTGCTTGACCTGGACATTTGGAGAAACATAGCTCCAGGATAAATGACAGCATGTCCTAGCAGGTAAGTAAAGATTCAGCCTGGAAGAAGAATGTGGATCTGTGTGTTTGTTCTGAAGTTTAGCTTACCTCAGTGCTCAATACATTCCCAACCCAGACACATCTATTCTCCAGTTACCACGTGTTTTGGTTAACAAAGACTCTTTTCTGCTTTCCAAAGCTGGCTTTTCTATTTTGATGAGTTATCAGAAGTCTATTTTATATAACAACTGTCAGCTTGAGCTGATTGCTTGTTTATTCTATATCACAGAAACTGTAGTCAAGGAAATACAAAATAACAATCATCAACAATCAATAACATTATCAGGACCCTTGAAACACCCCCTTTGGTTCTGACCTATTTTATGGTTAAGCTGCAGAACTGCCTGTACCTTGTTAAGGAACCTGCTGCTCCTTGATGGGGAATGGCTTTCTGATTATTAACTTGCCCTCTCTTTTCTTAATCAGATAAACTGGTCTGAAACACAGCCTTTTCTTTTTCACAGATGTCTCTACTTTCTACTCTCAAGAGTTCTGCACAGCACAGGGCCATTTTTCATGTTAAGAGAATAGAAACTTTGGCTGACTTGTGTTTGTTGTCAACCATTCACAGAATAGACCCAAGGGGGAAGGAAGTAAAATATCTACAAAATTAATGTAAAAAGTAACAGAAAAAAATGCTAATTCAAAAGTTTGTGAATAAGAAGAGAGAAGGTCTCTTAGTTAATTTGTTATTTCCACCTTTGTCTCAGAAGTCACAGGAAATAATTCAGAAAAGGCTCAGTTTTATCCTTAGGGAAAGCTAGAGTACACTTGCCCATTAAAATATCATGTCTTCTCTTCTCTTCTCTTCTCTTCTCTTCTCTTCTCTTCTCTTCTCTTCTCTTCTCTTCTCTTCTCTTCTCTTCTCTTCTCTTCTCTTCTCTTCTCTTCTCTTCGCTTCTCTTCTCTTCTCTTCTCTTCTCTTCTCTTCTCTTCTCTTCTCTTCTCTTCTCTTCTCTTCTCTTCTCTTCTCTTCTCTTCTCTTCTCTTCTCTCCCTATTCTTGTCAATTACATCCTTGAAATTGGAGTAAAGTTTTCTCATTCAGAAGAACTAACATTTCTGCTGAAGTATATAAAACCAAATCTCTTAATCACAAGTTTAATAAAAAAGTGAATTCTCAGGAAACTATTGGGATGAATTACTTTCGGTAATGCAAGTGCTACAAATCAGATTATGATATAAATTCTGTTCTAGAGAAATGCCTCAGTTCTGGCTCTATGAGTTGAATGATAGTATTACAGTTAGAAATTGTGACTGTCATTGTGATTCTCCTTCATGACTTTACTGATACACACATCACATTTCATTTCTATTTCACGAGGTCATTTTTCCAGATACTCCCTCTTGTAGTCAAAACAGTATTTTCTATACATAGAAAGAATCAGTATGTTCTATATATACAAAGAATTCAAATGAGATATAAGGAGTGCATATACCAGGTAGTACAAAATTAAGAACTCTGATTTTAAAGGGAGTCTCAAAAGTTGTAATAATTACTAGACCTAAGTAACTTTGTCAAGCTTCTTGGATCTCATCCCACTTAAAAAAAAGGAACAAAGAAAAAGAACCAAACCAGACACCCAAAGCATTAAACATTTGGTACCCTATGTTTTTGCAGAGTAATTCACAAGTTCTAACTGGACTCCTCCAGAACAGCATCTGGTTTTGTGCTACACTTTTACAACTATAACACAATTAAAATATTGCAACAAAAAAGTCATAAAATTGCTTCATCATAATTTTGATGTCTATCTTTCTCATGGATTAAATTATGATTTTCTTTGGTGTAATCGGTCAAATATGTGTGGATGGGTGAAGAGATATGCTTACATAGAACTCTTTGGAGCCACACAGGGAACTCTATAGGTAAGGTCTGGTTTGTATCTGTTATGTGCATCTGAAGGTCATTAAAGACAATTTCACCAAGGATATTTCATCAGTTCAGTTACAATCCAGCTTTGTTCCATCCATACCATGATTATATTAGGATTATCAGTCCCTTTTTATATTCATAGACAAATATAAAAATTAGACATGAAACTTCATAGGATTAAAGGACCATTCTGACTGTGCAAACAATGAATGTTGATTTGATTTGATAAGATATTCAACTCAACAGGGAAACTGAGAACTCTGAATGCTAGTATTTGAGCAAGAAGTCACCTCACCTGTGAAACTGTATTTTAGCATAAAACATCACAGAAATATTCTCTCTCTCAAGATCCAGTTTATAGTATGCGTGGGCTAAGAGTGATGTATTCCTCAGGATCTTTCAGTGAAAGTCCAGTACATTAAGGGATTTTTAAAATGATTCTTAAAATTTCACTGACCAAAATCAAACAAACTGGACAACAAACCCCTAGTTCTTAATTGACAAAAAACCTAAAGCTGTTATTAGTCATCACAAAAGTACATATCATATTAGCTGAGTTTTTGTAACTACACAGTTTTTGAACTGTTGTTTTTGCACCATGGGTAGCCATGAAATTAATTAGGAAAAGTAAGCTTACATGTGTCAGAGAGCTTATATTTTCCATCTAGGGTTTCAACAGAAAAAATAGAGCATTATATTTCTGCCTCCCTGCTCCCTGCTCCCCCAAAGTGGAAACAATGCATATTGAAAGGTGTGTTTGTTAGGACTACTAGGTCTGATGTAACAAAGTGCTCTGTGTATATATATCAAATTACTGGAACAGAAGACTATGCAGCAGTCTCATTTGGGTATCCAAATACCCAGTCACATGGAATTAGAGGACATCTGAAACATATATATATTCTTAACCTACATGATTTGTTTCCTCTCTCTTTAAAACTAGGTTGTTCTGTTCCTCAGACTCATAACATATTGTATAATGAGGATTGGAAACATCAGGAAAATTTTTGAGGATCTCAGATAAGATATGCTACACATTTACAAACTAATATTAAAAAAGAATTAGGAAAGGTACTATAGTATTACTTTCAAAAATTAAGAACCAGTAATATATTCACAAGAGCAGTATAAATTCCATGAAGGTACTTTGATGGAGTTGCTTTGACAGATGATTTTTCTGAAGTTATAAAAAGACCCCAAAAAGGCTTTGGTTAAATTTATCTCCAGCATAATTGTCCTGAAATTAGTGGTTTGTTTATAGATGTAGGGCCAGATTCCTCGTTGATGCAAAGCCTGTACAAATATTTTGAAGTCGTTGAGACTGTTTGAATCCAAATAGTTATATATGTAGTTTTTGCACAGAGCTACCAGTGGTGACAGCCAGATACTGCTCATGAACTGTGGAAATGCTACACCTGCAGGACATACAGAAAATTGCAGAGCTTTTTAATGACAAGTAACTGACACCTTGCGAGAAGTCTCTCAGCAGCTTCTAAAACTCCTCTTGAGTTAATGATATCTTTGTAATGATGGAACTCCTTATTTATATATTGTTTAGCCTATTTATTTAATAAAAATATTAACTGCGGCCATGAAACTCTTCTCCAAAAGAAAAAGAACCTTTCACCGGCCTCAGGTGAAAGGAAACTGGGTGGAACATACAGTATGAGATAGAGACAGTACAGACGATGCTTGTTTGAAGAGAAACAAATTATGGTTCTATTTTATTGTTCAGTTAAACATGGTATTTACTAAGTTCATGCATTTTCCATTTTTAAAACTGAATGGTATGTCACTGATTTAATGCCACTTGCTGACCTTCAGAAACTATGGAATAAAATGATGTATTTGACATCCCTTCAATGTAAGTTTTCCCAAACTAAATAACAGACATGGAAAGATGTAATGGGATCAGAAAAAATAATAATGATCAACAGAGTAATAAAGCAATGTTAAGTGAAAAAGTTGTTCTATTATATTGTAAAAATTGACTTCAACATGCAACTGGATGACACACAGAGAAGGTTCAATACCGACTCCCATCGTGGTTTGGCTATAGAGGTAATCCCCACACTCTGTGTGTGTGTGTATCCATGGCCACTTCTGAGGATTTCATCCTGTGATTTGCACTTTTGTCTCATGAAAATTTCCTATGACATTTTAATTTGGTGAAGAAACACATCTCCAGCCTCTCCGCTTTGCCCGTGCCCTGTCTCCAGCTCCCCACAGCCCTGGTCATGGGTCCTGATGAGTTGAGTCCACCTGTGGACAAACATCCCAGCCTGGCCTTGGCCAGCCCCATCTGAGATGCCCAATGCCCAGGGCTGGGGTTACTCCCAGCTGTCCTGCTCCTGTCTGGGCATCTGCCCAGCCAGCTGGGTACTACGATGGGCCCCAGCTCCCTGTTCCTGAGGCAGCATCTGCTGGTGCTGTGCCCTGGCAGCGCCTGTGTAACACAGCTGGATCCAGCTCCTCCATAGCTATCAGAAGGAGAGCTGTGGGCAGGGCCTTCCTTCTGGATTATTGGCACTGGTGTGGCCACTAGCTCCCCAACTGGCTGCCTCTGCAGCTGGGAAAGTGCAGGGAGCTCCTTCCCTTAGCTTGCAAAATAGCTTCTAATCTGCAGTTGTCGGAGAAATGATGGTCATTCAAGGGTGTGAAAGTTGTATGTGAATACCAGTAGAATAACAGAGTAGATGAATAATTTTATTAGCAAAGAAAATGAATGTAAGCCTTGTGACTTGGTTCACAATGTACAAATGACATTTCTTCTGAATGGGAATAACAGCTCTTACCTGACATTTGTTGTATAAGACCTAGTCATTTCCTGGTGAAATGAAGGAGCTGCCCAGGAAATGGAATTATCCCAATTCACCTTCATTTTTTTTCTGTGAAAATTCCATGGATTTTGGTATGTAAAATAAAGAGGTAGATTTTTTAAAAATTATATGTACAAACTTGCAAACCAAAGGAGATGAAGGGGAAGTTAAACATTGCACATAAAAATCAGTGTTCTGAACAGAACTAGTCAGGGAACATGAATAAAAATGACCATGAGGTTTAAGAACAAGGAAAATGCAGAACAAATTTGTTTGAATGAGAATTAGATGCCATCTCTGGCTGTAGACAATTAACTTCGGAGCCTCTTCTTCCATGTTTATGTTCATCAATGTTTCTCTGGGATAGGAAAACAAAGTTGTAATGTAATACAATATACAATAATAGAAATACCATTAGCTGCTAAAAGAAGACACAGCTTTTCTTTTTATTGCTGCATTGCCATTTTTTTAGTACTTTTGACAGTATGCCAATATTCTTTGCCAATACATTAAAGCTCAGGCTTACAAGGACAGCAGCATTATGTTCCACTGTCTTTTATGCAGCATCTAAATCAGAGGTCAGAACAAGTTGTTTGAACCGCACTCAGTGCTTGTGAAGTTGTATATTTGTATACTTGTATACAAAGTTGTGAAGTTGTATATTTGTAACTACTCCCATGATGATGCCTTCATTGTAAATACTAGTTTATAAACTCCAGCCTGCAAACTAAAACTGACAGAGATCAGAATGATCAGAGTAAATCCTCTGTAGTAGCAATAATCAATACAAACACAGCACCATACGGACTACTATGAAGAAAATTGACTTCATCCTAGCCAGACCCAGTACACTCCTCAGCCAAGTATCATGGGAAAATTCAGCCTTAGAAGGGCTCAATTTTCTACATAAATATTGTCTTGCATCATTAAATATCTGCTAAAGAACCATTAAATACTTCTAATGGGCATGTTCTTTTGAATGAGACGAAAAATAATTGGATTATTCATACATCTCTGGAGAATTATTTCAAATCCATGGCTGCTTTTGTATTTGTAAGGTGGGAATTGAGAATAAAAGGTAGAACTTGAAGTAACAGGTGATCTTCGCTTAATTAGATACTCTTGTATCTAGACAGATCACAACTTATGTGTCAGACAGTAATTTTATTTTACATTTGAGTTTGGTGACAGAACCATTGATTTAAATGAAGGCTAATCTCTGAGGTGCTGGAAAAAAGGATTGTCTGTTATTGTAAATCTGAAGTATTCTGTAATTTGTAAACAAGAGAATTCTCCAGGTAGATTTTAATACATATTCATGGGCCTGGTGTGGAGATTTTCTCTGCACAAATTATTCTTTAAGTATCCACACATTTATATGTTTGTTAAGCAGCTGTTACTGGTCAGTTTTAGAGAGGAAAGCGGGTTAGACAGTTCCTCTGGTTTGATTTAGTATGGCCATATTTCTGCTTTTGAAAGCAGAAATGTGGAGAAACGTAATCAAATGAATTGAAGAATATACTGCTCTCCCTTTTCTGTCCTGTAGGAATCTGTTACTATTTATAGTTGTTCAATGAATGGTGAAAACTTGTACAAGGATAATGGAAAAATGAGAAAAAATTAGAGCACATTGACACTACAAAATGAAACATGATGCAAAGATCTCCAGGTAAACAGAAATATACTGCTGAAACCTGGTTAAATGTATCCATATTTGCTGGTTGTTATAGTTCTATACCTTTTTTCCTTTTTCCTGGTGAACTTTTTCCATACCAAAAGCTGCTTGCTACCAAGCTAAGATGCTATTGTTATGCGAGGCCAGGGCTTAACGACTGCTTCACTGACATGCTAAATAACCTCAGCACACCAGCTAAAGTGGGAAGGGAGACCTCCCCCCCCTCCCCGTAGCTACAGCTGGGGGAGGGAGAGCTCAGGTTTGGTGGTTTGTTTTTTTTTTTTCTTTTTTTTTTTCCTCTTTCCCTCGATGGGGTGGGACTTGGCCTTTTGGCCGGATCTCGGGAGCGGTGTGTGGGAGCGAGCTGCGAAGTTTCGCCTCCGACGCCCTCGCGTCCTGCTTTGCCCACGGCCCGGGTGCCCCTCGGAGCTGCCAAGGACCGGGGGAGCTCCGGTGCGTTCTCCAGCGAGAGAGTCCCTGCGCTGCTTGTGGTAGCGGGCCGCACACCGCCCCTGCTGTCACGGAGACCGCCAGCATCTTGTGAGTTTTCCCTTTCTTCTGGGTCTCCCTGCTCTTCGCTGGACGGACCGACACCCCCGCCCCCTGCCAGCCGCCGCCGAGGGCTGGGCCCGCCCGGCCGCTTCAGACCCGCCATTGGCCCGTGGCGTTCGCCTGCAGCGCCCCCTGCCGGCCACCGGGCAGCAAGGCAGCCCCCGCTGGCTCTGGTCGTACCTGCGCCGAAAGGCGGAAATGTCCTTGGTTGGTTTTGGTGACAAATGAGTTCCGGGATTGTTGCTTCTTTGTTTGTTGTGTTACCTACATATATATATACATATATATTCTTTAGTAAAGAGCTGTTGTTTTTATTTTCCACACCTTTCTACTGGAGCTTTTTAATTTCTCAGTTATAACTACTCAGAGGGAGGAGCTTGGCTTTTTTTCCCATATCCCGCCCTCCTAACGAAACATTTCTGTCTCGTTAAACTGAGACACTGGCAACGACAGTTAATTGTCATAAATTCAGAAAGCATCTTTCAAAGGTCATGATAACTACATTTTATAAGATCTCTAGCTTGTCAGGATGAACATATAGTAAACAATAGTAAACATTGCTGGTAGTAAACTCTAGGCTAAACTACCTAATGACCTGTATCTACCCTCTGTTTGTCATGTGACTGAGGTCAAGGTGGGTACACTATTGTTCTGAACTGATAGCCTTACACCATGCCTTGTACCATCCTACTCTACCAAATAGGCAAAGCAGCGATGAATGGGTACTTAGGTTCAGCCTGCAGCTAAGAAATGCATGTAATAATCTCTAAGAACACCTCACCACATTCTCTGAATACAGAAAGAGCTTAATATTATATTCAGAATACATTCTATTAAACATGATTTATGTCACTCTATTAGAGTATGTAGCAACCTAATTGAGTGTTTATATTTAACCAGAACTTACTTCACAAGTGCTTTTGCATGCTGTGCCCTTTAATCCAGAATATGCACACCTTCATCAGTGGAGCTCAGATGGGAGTAAATGAGATAAAGAGCTTTATACTGAGTGTATGTCTCATTTGTGTGCTTCGTGCTCTTTCAGCTTTCCTTCTTGTTGACTGGGAGCTGTCCCTAGACTTTTGAGAGCTGTGTTTCAGGTTGACACAGCAATACCATGGCAATGCTTGTGCAATGAGCCCTGAGGTCAGGTAAGACTTTGAGGCGGGTGTGCGTAGATCTCTGCTTTATAAAGAGTTCCTGATTTTAAAAGCCTCTGAGTTTTCTTTAGAAGGGCCAGTTTTAGGTAAAATGAGAGCAAAAAAACATATTCTTTTAGTAGAAAGGGATAGCCAGATAGAATAGAAATAAAGGCAGTTTATCCTTAACTCTCTTCCTGCATTTTCAACAGATGATAGGTTTTTGTTTCAGCCAATTTGATGGCATTTTCAGTTTCCTCAAATGTTGTGCAACACTTTTTGCTGCCCAGCAAGTACACTTGATCTAGTAAAGCCTATTTGTTGTCTACGTCTCTCACACTATGTCTGTATTAACAAGCAGCAAAGCAGAATATAAACAGTTCTGGAAAGAAAAGTAATTGGTTTTGAGCACCCAGAACCCACGTTATGCAGGTTTTGAATGTCTTATTTCAGGCTAGGTCTATTCTGGCCCCCTGGTCTTCATGCCAGTTGGTTGTTGAAGCACCATGACCCAAGTTTATGTTGACTTTAGCAAGGTGCACATAATCCTAGTTTAGTTTCATCTAAAGGGATCGATTTTGTGTGGTCTGAGACAACTCTGTGGTGCAAATAAAAGCCTGTTAACTGAGGAAAATTAGGAGATTTGCACTGAAAGGGCATTCATAATCCAAGCAAATATACCAATACAGACTCACTGTTTGTGAGTTACAGATTCTCACCTCCTTGATTTAACTCTCATTTATTCACCTACTATACCCATGGTTTGACATTTTCTCTCCCTTGAGAATGAAAAAAATTGCTCTTTAGAGATATCTCTGTCTTTTTCTAGAGGGTTCTGTCTGCCTTGTGAAATCTTGTAGAAAGCTGAGCATATATCTGAGAATGTTTCACAGAACCTTCTGAGTTGAAGGGACCCACAAAGATCCTTAAGT
The DNA here is from genome assembly GCF_003945595.2 of Pipra filicauda. Lineage (NCBI taxonomy): Eukaryota > Metazoa > Chordata > Aves > Passeriformes > Pipridae > Pipra > Pipra filicauda. Next base: position 36,005 of record NW_024104907.1, read on the forward strand.
CCAAATCTTAAGTGAATGACCCATATGGGGATCAAACCCACGACCTTCGTGTTTGTTATTAACACCATACTCTAACCAACTGAGCTGATCTCAGGTTATCATTCATATGTGTATATATATCTATATGTATTATTATTTCTTCCACAACCCATGTGAATTAGAGGTGGTGAGACAGCCCCTTCCTCTAATGGGATGGACTAAGAAAGTATATGAAATAGGCAAAAATAATTCTGAAGGCCTTTCCTCTAGCAGTTCAGGTGGATCAAGCCAAGGGAATTTCTCAGATGAGGACTTCTCATTGGCTAGAATAAAGAAAAGCAGAAGAATAGTGTTTTCGAAATGTCTGGAAATAATCTGAATGTTGTGGGTGAAATAAATGAAGTATAGAGATAGTTCAAGTAAAATAAAACAGTTCCATTTACTGTTATGTTTGTAAAGAGACTAGATATGGCTTAGACACTTTATGACATTTAAAAATATTTCCAAATCTTTATCATATATCTCAAGATCTTAAATATGAAGCTGCATTTTTTCTCCACCTGCACAAGGAAAGTTTCATTCAGTGAAAAATCTTCCATAAAGGAAAGAAAAAACCCAATGTTAGGCCAGTTTGGAGAGAAGCTCGTTGTATTGCCTTATACATTTTGTTCTGGGCACCTGAGCAGGGAACAATGCACCACTTTTCAGTAGAACAAAAGATTCCTTCATTGCCCAAATGCTGGGAAAGATGACAGCTGCAAAATTGGAGCCTCAGAGGACAGGTAGCTTGCATGAGCCCTAATAGGAAATGGACTATTCATGCAGACTTTAATGTCTAACCCTATCTACTTCCAACTGAAGTAAGATTAGCCTCCTTTAGAAACATCTACATGTTTTCCTAGATGTATTATAATCCTAGATGACTTTGCTTGTGAGAAACCTGATGCAAAAGTAGAGATAACAATGTGTCATACATCGGTGTATATTAGAAAACTTTAAAACTTTTAATATCCTAAAACTATAAATTAATTCTCTTTATATGTGAATTTGTACTCTTTCAACTCAGACTATCTCAAGTAAATTCTATGAAGCAAAAGGTATTAATAATATAACAGTACAACTTAACAGTACAACTTAATTCCTTAGTTATTACATTCCTTATGTAACTTAAAAATAAGACTTAGTATAAGTGTTATTTATGTGCTTTCATGTTAAATAGAAGCTAGTAATTTAATTTTTTTTGTCAGAAAAATATTATTAGGCTATAGATCTATTTCAGACTTCCTCACTGTTGCAGTGGTAGAAAGTGACATAAAAGGATGGTAAATGACAACTAGGCACTAAATCGCAAATACTAGGAGTGTTTAAAGGCAAGGGTCAGACTTTTGCACTTGTCATTCCCTACAGATGTAAGTAGGTTTGCCATTGTTTTGCTTTCACTATGTCCATGAGACATGCAAATATGGTAACTATAATAATTGAGAAAAAATACTGAGGGCTTTTCCTGCTCAGTTTCATAATTTTTTTTCCAGGAGTTTAATTTGTGTAATTTGAAGCTGAAGTTTGAACCTTGAAGGTTTTTCAGGAAGATGCATAGCAACTGATTATGCCAGATTCTGTAAATTCTTAACAATTTCTGTTAAGGCAGTGGTTTTATGCTAGATTTAAAGATTAAACTATAAATAGGTGATGCCTTCTTATTAAAAGCCTTTTCTGTACTGGTTAAACCTGAAGAGATTTAAAAATCGGGTCCATAAATTTGAAATCCTTTTTCATGTTTTCTAGCATATACACACTGAGATTTTTGTGATAGGTGACTATAATATTCACAATATCCTTGCCCAACAGTTCAAAAGAAGTTCAGATGAACTGTCATACTCACCTTCTCAGTTCCTGCCTGTTGGTGTGCACACATTTTTATGCACACTATTTCACTTTGGACTGTAATTGTTGCAAAGGTAGTTGTTTTCCTGTGTACAAACAGGTGAAAAATGGAAGAGCTATCAATTTTGCAGCTGTTATCATGAACCTGGGCTTCCTGTGTATGAGCAGTGTTGCAACACCTTATGAAAGGGGCTTAAACCAGAGGTGAAGGAGGGACTGGACAGAGGAGAAGAAATATTTCAACAACCCCAAAGACAGGCAAAAGTAAATATGTACAAGTTACATGAATTACAGTGTTCTCATTATGTCCAATTTCACACATAAGCATGTAATCATCATCACATAGAACTTTTCTCTTGCAGCTTATACAATCAGGAATGTAAGGATTACACAGAGTGTATCATGTACATTATACTACTTCCTGACAGTCTAAAATATCACAGAGCACAACGGTAGTGCCTCCCTTGGAATGACTGCTGACTTTCTTTTGTCAGACCCACGAAGATAAATCACATAAGCTTCTTAAAATTGGAATAATAATCTTAGGTGATTAAAACAGCTGATGAAAGCTGATGATGTGGCTTGTTGCCAAATGCTGATTTCCTGTCATTCCGGGTAATGTTGTTTGACCAGTTACTGGCAAAGTTTCCTTCTCAGGACCTTACTTTTATTGATTCTTTGAAATAACAAGCCTCAAAGCTTCCAATTTAATGAATCTATTAGATATATTCAATCTCTTCTTAGCTGTTAATACTTCCCTGAAATGTTAAATTTAGTTTTAGATTGAACAAAATGCCACTTTGTTGCAGTGTTCTCAAAGACAAAGTAATTCTCTCAAAGGTTTAAATCCAGAACTTTACAGTAAACTGGCAAGTTCCTTGTCTGTGGTGAATCCCTACAGAATTATCAGTCTCATTCTTATATCTACAGCATTATTATACCTTGTAAGTTGAAGAACAGAAATTAGTATTGATGTTAGTGTTGCTTAGTTAATGTTGCTGAGCGGTAAAAGGCATATGTATTCTTTGTGAATGGATTTAGTACTATGATTAGGCTCATGGATTTAACTATATATATTATAACAAATCTGGAAATGTTACATCAGTTCAGGAAAAATAGGGAAAACCAGAGGTTTTGAAATGAAATATGAAATAGAACATCTTCGGAGTAGCCCTTATACTACTCAGTTTTGTGTGTCTTTATTTTACCTTGTATCCCTCATTCTTAACTGTCAAGTATAGTTTTGTTTGACCAAAAAAACCCTAGTTGTAACAGCTAAGGCATAGAAAGCCTGGGGGGGGTGTGGGGGAGACATGGAAGGGTGATTTCTGACTAGCTTTTAGGATTTTAATATAAATTAAACCATAATTCTGTTAAAGTAATATTCCAGTTAATATTTTCTGTATTCAGGCTGTCTCTCTTGGAAGGAGAGTTAACAATATTGAGCCTTGTGTAAGGTATCAGTTCCAGGATGGTATCTTTAGATTACTACAGATAGGTTTCAGAGTTATCATATTAGATGAATGAAGCAATTCACACTTTTCTAAATTTTTTTTCCAACTCTGTTTGTATATGCAGAGAATGTGCATCTGCCTTCACTGGGCTCATGTTTATTATTCTTTTTGCTTGTCAAGGCAGATTTTATAGGTGTAAAATTAAAAAATCTTTGGTTTATGGGCCTTAGTCTCCAAATTCCCTAATATGACTAGTTTTCTGATGCTAGGCTAATTTCTTGAAGCTTTTACTACTAGTGCATCCTGATAAACAATATTTGGACTTCAGCTCCAAGGCGTGTGAGGTTTCTTCTGTGTATTTGAAGCTACAGTTAAATTAGTTTTATTTTATAGAGAGGGAATTCAGTAGTCAGTATAACACTCATCCTGTAATATGAAGCAGTACTTGTCCTACTATGACTCCATTTTAACACAATTTCAAAGCTTTTGCTGCTTATTTTTCTTCAGAAGTGCAGCTAGAATTTTGAAAAGCAAATAGACCTTCCAAGATATATTTTGAATCCTTCTGAGATGAGCATATTTATTCAATCAATGAGTAAATTTGTATTATTCCTCATCTGAGCCACAATTCCTCAAGTGTGGTGGCAAATTTATACTTGCCTGCAGTGATAGTACACTGGTGCTCATTTCACATTATTTAGAGCCACAGTGGTAACAGCTCTTCTAAAATATAATAAGTGTGCTATCTATCTGCCGTAATATATTTTTAATGATATTTACCTACTTTTAAAGGATATGCAAATCTTGAGTTTTGGATGGTTTTGTTCTGTCTGCACAAGTAGCAGCTGCTCTCTGGGACAGATTATTTCTTGTCCTGAACTTCATTATCACTTGTATTGCAGCAAAGGGAATGATAACGCTAAAAATTCCTTGATAATGCTGACAGTAATCAATTTAACTAGAATTTATTTAACTAGAATCTTCTATTGAAAATTTGAACCCTTCAACCTTCTGCCTATTACATTGTGTTCTTTACTGACTAAGTTATCCAAGATGCTATTGAAGCAACTGCTTCACCTACATAGCAAGACAAGAGCAACAGGGAGACTTTGGCTTTTCCACCTGCAAAACCTAACTAACAATAATTCCCCTGCCTTAGAGGGGAATAAAAATGTTAGTCTCAATTTTGAGTTGCATGAAGGATGACAGCTTGTAGCTTACCTTTCTATTAAGTGTGAAAGCAAAAGGGAGATATTAGTAGATGATCAATTTGTTCCAAATGTATATAAAGCAAACAGCAATGACTGTGCATTAAGGACAGGAGAATGAGGTCAGTTGTAATGCAATAACATAGTAGAATAAGAAATATATTTTATTTATTTGTTTGTGTAGCTGAAATCCTGACAAAATTAGAATGATATATGCTAATGAAGTCAACTGGATTTTTATCTTTAGGAATCTTTTTGATTTGTTTCTGTATGTTTCAAATGTAGGCATAACATTTTAGAATATTTTTTGAAAAGAGTAATTCAGATTGCACTTTTGAGGAAATCCATTGCTAATTTTTAATAGCTATGATCTGAGTAAGATTTTAATGATGGTTACTAAATATGTTTCAATAAGCAATAGGACATAGATGTAAAAAGATAGGACGTAACACCAAAAGTATTAAGTGCTGACCTCTAAAATTAAGTTAAAATCTTACGCATACATCTGTATCTTGAGATATGGCTTCAACTGGCACATTTCAGTCTGCCTTTAAAAGCAATTGTCCTGCTGTTTTCCCTACTTTAAGCTGCACATGCCTGTTACAACCTAGTTGCAGTTGGAGAATATCTGAAAGCTATGTTTTTGTTACCAGTGTTGCAAGGTTAACTTTCATCTGAATCAGTGAGATGATCTGACAGATATTGCATGATTGTTTATGTACTATAACAAGGACAGCAGCAGAAATATGCATCCGTGGACATTGCAGAAGGCACTCTATACCTTTGAGTCACAGACTGAGACAGACTGCCAAAGCTGAATGGGCAGTAACAGCAAAACTATTGGCGTGACTTTATTTGATAAATACACTAATCTATTTAAAGGAAATTCTCATTCAGTAAACATCAGGTTTCAAATAAGTGGTATCCATTAAAATAAGGGTGATTGCCAATCCTGTGTTTTAATACTCAGACATGTAGGGTTCATTCAACAGGAAGTTGCAGTTGGAGCTCTCTCAGTTCAGGATAGAGTTTGGAGGATAGAGCTTATTAAGGTAAAGCTATTAAATGAGCAAATCCTTGAATGTTTAAATTCACATTCAGAGCATGAAAAATGTAACAGCAGATCTGACATTTAGCTACAAATGCTAAAGGCAATGCCAGCAATGCTAATTTGAATCTGAGAAGGTTTAAAGAGGCCCTGGTTAATTGAACTGACTATTTTGAGTTGCTACTGTTTGAGCGATTTACCATATGCTTCACTGTCACTAATTGTAACTGTGCCAGTCAGATCCATCTGTTTTATGGCACACCCTATAAAACATATAATTTACCAAGAGTAAATCTATTTTACAGCCATCCTCTTTCAAGTAACTTAGAAAAAGATTATAGGCTGCAATTCAGCTTTATCATGCTACCAACTTCAGCGTTTTAGCTTAACAGTCTGCCAGACTACACAAACAAAATTATTATGGCATGACCAGAAAAAACACAACACATGGAGAATTTGGAAAGAAATGCTGAACTATTCCCTCTGGACATAAAAATTAGTCTGCTTAATTTTGTTTTTTTTTTTTTTTTGCCTGTACTAGCAGTTATGATTAGCCGTTTTGGGCCATCTTCAGCACTTGATGAATACTTAACAACACGTGGCCTGGAAGGTATTGGACAGATAAGCTTCAACTGATAAAATGCAGATCTATGATTTATATAGTACAATTTCCATAAGAAATGCTAAGTATTAGTCATGAGTGAATGAAGATCTACCTGTATTTTCTGTATTCCTCTACTGCAAGCCATCAGTAAACATTTTGATAGTATACATATACAAAGTCAGGAATTATCTATTTCTCAATGTGTTTTAGATAAATATTTTGTTACTAGACGTATCACAATAAGTGACACTGAATGACAGGAATAATTTGATATAGCAGAAAATAAATTTAGGCTAAGTGAAATTACAGCAAAAGCAGGCAGCTAAGATGACTTACTGCTTGAGGGCATGAGGAATGGAAGGTAGACTTGTACATAATAGTGAAGCAATGAAATAAAAAGCAAAGAACTTGAGTTGTTTGACAGAAATGTTTGAACTGGAAAGGAAAGAAAGCACAGGACTGTCAGTGATTTAGTCTCTGGTACAATTTTAGTTAAAAAAATGTGGATGTTAAAACTGGAAGAAATGTAAATCTGCCCAAGAGAACTATTAACGTAGCTATCTGCAATATGCATGTGATGTCAAAAATGGATAGAAAAGTATGTGGATTTAATAGTAGAATGCTGTCTATTGTTACAAACCTTTCAGAATAGGCCATCTCTACCTCAAACATTTTATTTCACACAAAATGTCTGTGGACTAAGAGCAGTTCTAGCTGTCTGGAATAGATCTGCAGATCACAAGGTCAATTACATGAGGTGTTGGCTACAATGTACCACACCTGAAATATTTCTACACCAATGCACTCAGCATTAGGAACAAAAGAGGAGCTTGAAGCTATGGCACAGTCCCAAGATTTGACATCATTGGCATAAGCAAAACCTGATGGGATGAGATTTGTGGCTGGAGTGCGCTGTTGGATGGTTACAGGCTCTTCAGGAGGGATAGGCAGGACAGAAGAGATGGACCAGTGGCACTGTATGTAATAGAGGGGTTAGAATGTGTGGAGCTCACAGTTGAGAGCCTCTGGGTAAGAATCAAGGGGCAAGTAAATAACATGGATCTCATTGTGGGAATCTACTATAGACCTCCTGGCCAGAACGATGACGTCATCAAATTATTCTTTAGGGAACTAATGGACACTTTCAAGTCAACTGCTCTTGTCCTTATGGGAGACTTCAACTTGCCAGAAATTAACTGGGAACATCACACAGCTGGTACAACCGGGACCAGAAGATTCCTAAAAGACCTGAATGACAACTTTATGGAACAGGTCCCAAGGGAGCCAACTCGGAAAGATGACCTCCTTGATCTACTGCTCATCAGCAGAGTGGATCTTGTGAGTGAAGCAGTGATTGGCAGCTATCTTGGATGAGTGAATGAAGATCTACCTGTATTTTCTGTACTCATCAAATCTCTGTTGACAGGAGGGAAAGTGGAAGCGAAACCTCAACTCTGGACATGAAGAGAGCAGACTTCAGACTGCTCAGCTAATTAGTAACTAAGGTCCCCTGGGAATATGTTTTTGCAGGTACTGGGGTCTGACAGTGCTGGTTGCTTCTCAAACGTCACCTCCTAAGGGCACAGGAACTGTCAATTCCCAAATGCTGGAAGTCAAGCAGGCAATGCAGAAGGCTGGTTTGGCTGAACAGGGATCTTCTCTTGGAAATATGGCAAAAAAGGAAGGTGTCTGCCCAGTGGAAACAAGGTTGAGTAAAACGGGAAGAATTCAGAGATTCTGCTTGCTGCTGTAGGGAGAAAATTTGTGTGGCCAAAGCTCAGCTGGAGTTGAAGCTGCCAGAAATGTGGGTGACAATAAAAAGAGATTTTTCAAATACATTAATGACAAAAGGCAGTATAGAAATATCATCAGCCTGTTACAGGATGGGGACGGTCACTTCACAGACAGGGACAGAGACAAGGCAGGGGTGTTTAATGTTTCTTTGCCTCTGTCTTCAACATGATGATGGACCAAGGGGGTCTCAGTGCCCTGAGCTGGAGGACCATGACTGTGAGAATGATCAACTCCCAGTTGACCCTGCAATTGTGCAGAATCTACTGCTCCAGCTGGATCCCTACAAATCTATGAGACGTGGTAGGATTTATCCCAGAATCCTCAAAGAATTGGCTGATGTACCCTCAAAAGTTCTCTCGATGATTTTTGAGTGGTCTTAGGAATCCGGAGAGGTGACTGGAAGTTGGCAAATGTCCTGATTTTCAAGAAAGGCAAGAAGGAGGATCCTGGTAACTATAGGCCTCTCAGTCTCATTTCAGTGCCTGGTAAAGTTATGGAGATTATTCTAAAACACCTGAAAGACTGCTGTAATTTATCACAGCCAGCACGGCTTCATGAGAGGAAAATCCTTCTTATCAAACCTGATTTCCTTTTATGACAAGGTAACCCACCTAGTTGATCAAGAGAAGCAAGTCGATGTCATCCTTTTGGATTGCACTAAAGCTTTTGATACTGTCTCTCACAGGACCCTTCTGAACAAAATGTCCGCACAGCTGGATAAACACATCATGTGGTGGGTGAGCAATTGGCTCACGGGTCGAACACAGAGGGTGATAGTGAATGGGGTAACATCAGACTGGTGACCTGTCACTAGTGGGGTTCCACAGGGCTCCATTTTAGGTCCTGTGCTCTTCAACATCTTTATAAATGACTTGGACGCACGACTGGAAAGGATACTAAACAAGTTTGCAGATGACACAAAACTGGGAGGAGCTGTTGACTTCTTTGAAGGCAGGGAGGTCCTGCAGGAAGACCTCGACAAATTAGAGGGCTGGGCAATCACCAACCATATGAAGCTCAACAAGAGAAAGTGCTGGATTCTGCACCTGGGATGGGGCAACCCGGGGTGTTCATACAGACTGGGGAATGAGGTGATGGGAAGCCAGTGCCATGAAAGGGACCTGGGGGTCCTGGTTGACAGTAAGTTGAATATGAGTCAGCAGTGCCCCGGCAGCCAGGAAGGCCAACCGTGTCCTGGGGGCATCAGGCAAAGCATCACCAGCCAGTCGAGGGAGGGGATTGTCCCACTCTGCTCTGCACTGGGTGCAGCCTCACCTTGAATATTGTGTGCAGTTTTGGGCACCACAATATAAGAAAGCTGTTAAGCCATTAGAGACCATCCAAAGGAGGGCAATGAAGATGGTGCAGGGGCTTGAAGGGAAGCCATATGAGGAGAGGTTGAGGTCACTTGGTCTGTTCAGCCTGGAGAAGAGGAGACTGAGGGGAGATCTCATTGCAGTCTACAGCTTCCTTATGAGGGGAAGAGGAGGGGCAGGCACTGATCTCTTCTCTGTGAAGTGACCAGTGACAAGACCTGATGGAATGGCCTGAAGTTGTGTCAAGGGAGGTTTAGGTTCATTATTAAAAGAAGGTTCTTCACCCAGAGGGTGGTTGGGCACTGGAACAGGCTCCCCAGGGAAGTGGTCACAGCACTAATCCTGACAGAGTTCAAGAAGTGTTTGGACAATACCCTTGGGCCCACGGTGTGAGTCTTGGGGAGGGTCCTGTGTAGGGCTAAGGGTTGGGCTGGATGATACTTATAGGTCCCTTCGAACTCAGCATAATCTGTGATTCTGTGAATTATTACATTCTTTATCAGTTTTCATGTTGCATATGTGATCTCTTCAAAAATGCATTTGAATTTAAAATCTATTGTTTTTTACGTAAAAGATTTAAGACTGCTCAATATGGAGAAATGTTTCGGAGCTGGCTTTGCTCTGTTTTTCCATAAGCTGAATGATACACTTGTACTTTTCTTTATCCTTTCTTAACACATTAAATGAGTGGTTTGCCAGGAATTACTGAACCTACTGTGCTGCCAAATTCAATAAATCTAAACTCTGCTAGAACTCATGGTGTAAGTTAACTGCTTTATTTCATTAATGAAAAGGAACTCCTAGGAAAATGTTTAGCTTCTATTTTAGGCTTATGAAAGTCTTAAGTATGTGCCTTAAACTACCGTAGCATCTAGATAAAATATTTTGTTTCTTCTCTTTCTGCTTTTGTGCCTGGGCTCTGGTCTTCATGTGACTTTATTCTGAATCTAGGCAGTGTCAGAGAGGAGATGTGGGATAAGCCATGAGGGATCAATTGTTGCTGGTGGTTTCTGCTCTCTTTTAGGTGTGTTTGCATTTGAAGGAAGGCACAGAGCCATTGGAGGCAATAAAGGAAAGAGAGGGAGTTCTGTGTTTACATCCTTTTAAGTCTCTTGTTTGCTCTCCATCCTGAGCAGTGACAAATAGCACTTGTTTGGGAATCACTGCCCATTCTGTTCTGCTCCTTGTGTGCCTCTCTGAGTCAAACCATTGTGTCCCAGGCATCTAATGATGTGTGGTTTAAGCCCAGCTGGCAACTAAGTACCATATAGCAACTCACTCGCTCCAGCCTCCCAACACCTGTGCCTGTGGGATAGAGAGGAGAATCATGGAAAAAAAAAACCTCACAAAAAAATCAAAACTCGTGGCTTAAGAAAAGAACATTTTAAGAATTGAAAACAAGTAAAATATAATAAACTAATGCTAATAATTGTAATAAAAGAAAAAGAACAATCAAGAAAAACAAGTGATGCACAATACAATTTTTCTTCACCCGCTGACTGATGATTAATTGGTCCCTCAACATTGATCAGCTGCTCCTGGGCAAACCCCACCCCAGTTTACAAAGTAAGCATGACATTCTGTAGTAGGGAATATCCTTTTGGGCAGTTCAGGTCAACTGTCCTGGCCATGTTACTTCATGGCTTCTTGTGGACCTCCTTGCTGGTAGAGGATAAAACACTGAAAAGTCCTTGACTTGCTTAAGCACTACTTAGCAACAACAGAAATACCAACCTTTTATCAGCATTATTCTCAAACTCAGAACACAGCCCTTTACCAGCTACTAGAAAGAAAATTAACTCCATCCCTGCTAAAACCAGGATGTGATGAAACCATGTTCTTGAGTTAAGAATGCCAACTTAGCCAAATCTTCACCTGAACCTCTGGCCACCTGCCTTTCTGTAATCAACAAAGCATTTCTGCTTCCCACAACATGATATCAGTAAATCTCCCTCCTTTCTTTTCCTTCCTTTTCATTTACCTCTGTCCTGTATAGCTTCTCATAAACGAATTTTGCTTACCTGGTTTTGAGGGGTAATTTATCTTTGAAAACTAGCACCCAGTAACTGAGACTCCTACATCTCTAGAAGGGATTTTTGTGTGGTTATTTTTCCATGCAATATGTGAAAGTCCAATTTTCTCCGGTCAGTTGCATCTGACAAGATTCTGTTGCCTTTTCTCTTATGCTGAGACATAAAAAGGAGATGCAGTGTCTGGGACAGGAAGGCACCCATAGTTATGTAGAAGGTATGACAGAGTATTTCCCCATTTGCTACAAGAGAGATGAAAAATTATAATCTGAAGGCCTTTTCTTGGCATGTAAATAATGGAATTAAATGTTTTATCTGGCCATGGTTTTTCACAAGTACTATGGAGAAAATAGCATCCAATGTTTTTGGCTGAACAATATTCTCCATCTAAATTCCAACAGATCTTACATTATTTGTCCTATTCATTTTCACAAATCCTGCCTGTTTAGAGTTGCCTGCCTTTGAACTGAAATCCCAGGATCAAAAATTAATTTCTACTATATAACACTCAGGAAATTAGTATTGGGAGGAGCCCTGTGGAGAAGAACTTGGGAAAAGTGGTAAGAGAAAAACCGGACATGAGCTGGTTGTGTCCACTCACAACCTAGAAAGCCAACTGTATCCTGGACTCCATCAAAAGCATGGTCAACAGATTGAGAGAGGTGATTCTCCATCTACTCTGTAGTATTCCTGGAGTACTGTGTTCAACTCTGGAGTCCTGTTGGAGTGGGTCCAGAGGACAGCCATGAAAATGATCAAAAGGCTAAAGCACCTCTCCTATGAAGACATGATGAGCCAGCTAGGGTTGTTCAACCTGAAGAAGAAGGGGCTTTGGGGAGACCTTATTGTGGCCTTTCAGTACTTAAGGGGGCTTATAAGAAAAATGGGGACATCTTTAGCAGGATACCTTGCAATAGGACAAGGGGTGATGGTTTTAAACTAAAAGAGGGATGATTTAGATGAGATGTAAGGAGTAAGTTTTCTACAGTGAAGGTGATGAAACACTGGAACAGTTGCCCAGACGGGTGGTAGATGCCGTGTGCCTGGAAGTATTCAAGGTCAGCTTAGATGAAGGTCTGACCAATCTGATCTAGATGAAGATGTCCCTGCTCATTGCAAGGGGGTTGAACTAGATGACCTTTAAAGGACAATTACAACCCACACCATTCTGTGATTTTATGATTTAACCTGTGTATGCTTATTAAAGGTATTACAGGTAAGCTAAGCTTAATTTGGAAAAGCTGACACTTTACAGAGCTACAAATGCAAATGTCATAAAACTTAATAATAGAGAAGTCTGCTTTCATATTTTGCAGTGGGAACACCAGTTAGAAACCACGGACTAAGAAGAGATTATCATGTAGCTAATATTCTGACTTACATTATAAAATAAAATTCAGCTGAGATCCCACAATATAAATTGGATATCAGTGGGAATCTGACATAGAAGTACGTAACCTCTCCTGCCTTTATATCTTCCCTGTTCTGGTTTTTCAAGTGATAAAATTCTTTCATTTCCTGGGGCAATGAAGTCCTCTAATCTGGCACTTTACCCATCTACTGCAAGCCATTGTTACTACTGTCCTATAGAGACAGTACATTCCTTAGAGCAGGGCTTGCCTTTTTTTTTTTTTTTAGATAAATGTCTTCTTTTTTACCGTTCTAGTATAATGGTTTCTAAGAACTCACAGATATGAAGGTAATTAAAAATAAATAAGAACACTTTGCACATAGATTCTTCCTATGTGAGGTTACTGATGTTTTGTCAATAGAGAGTAAGTATTCAGTTGTCAACATAGAGTTTTTCCAAAAAACACTAAAATGTCATGCCTTTTCTGAAGTAAGAGTAATACTCTGCTAGAAGAAAAGAACTGATTACAACCTCAGAAAGCCTGCCATGTCAGGTGTTGGCATCGCAGAGAAGTGAAAGAATTCGGATGGCATTCTTTATCAGAGTTTGAGTCTGACTCTTAGATGCCAACTGTGCAAGAGGCCTCTGTGAATAGTCCTGATTTTTATCTTGTTTCCTTTTAAGTTTCTGTTTGTCAATGATGTCTTATAGTATCTGTTCACAGGTTCTGGATCCTGTTTGCTAGCACGCTATGAGACTTACTACAATGCACCTGCCCTCTGGGCTTCAGAAGCCACATTAAAATGGGAAGCAGATGAAAAAGATGTCACAATGACTTACTAACATTTCTATCTGAATTACAGTAAATCACAGTCGACGCAGTTTTTTTGAGAATTCTATTATCCAGCATTATTTGAATAAGAAAAGGAGGAGGAAACTGCACTGGACAGTATGTGTAGGGTCTCTCCTGTGTGGAGGTTTGACAATCCTGCAGGGTTCCCCTTCACCCACCCCCATCACTCTCATTAAATTTTCCTGATGTTTTTGTTTTTTAAAAATGTCTATTACCTCTTTTATTTTCCCCTGTGAAATATTTTGGTCTTTTATAGGGGATTAAGTAATAGTGCAAACAATGCTCTAATTGGCATAATCGATGTTTCAGGTTGACATTCCTTAATTGCACTGCCCAGCCCCAACCTGAACCCATGGACCCATGGGCCTGGGGCTCCATGTGGTGTTGAGCTTCAGCCCTTACATGAACAGAGCTGTGGGCAGACCTGTGTCTTCTTCTGTCCCTGATGGTCCTGACTGGTTTTTCTGGGCTGATCTTCAGGCCTGACTTGTCACCTTGCCTGTATTTGATGATTACCACACCTGCCCTGCTTGGGTCCCAGGACTGTGCCCTGACAGTGAGGGCACTGTCCTACTTTCTTCTGGGGTCACACTCAGTGACCTTATCTTGTGGAACAGCCCCATTCTTGCTATATCTAACATGGCATACAATAACGTATTGAACAATTATATATTATTATTCCAGAAGAGTGTTTAATTACAAAGTAAGAGTGCTGTAGAAACACTCCCCTAACCCTCAAGTGTTGCACATTTGCTCAAATTTTATAGGTGGTATATAGCTGTGATGGTTTCAGTATATGAGTCAAGGCTTTATGAGAAATTAACATGAATTTTCAGCATACGAGCCTTCAGTTAGATGCCTGTAAGCTTCAAAACTTGTATATTCCCCTATTTTGCCTGTGCTAATAGGAGTGTGAATAGACTCTTACTTGCTTCAAGCTGTGACAGAAATGAAGCCTTCAATTACCTGCCTAAGAACTGACCTGTTGATAGTGGAGAGATATAAATTAGTTTCTTACACCAATTATCTTTCTCTACATATTCTTAAGGTGCTGAGTCAGAAAATATGAGAGTCCAGTCTTGGTTCCCATCCCTTTGCATTATGATGGAGCCACTAATCTTATGCCATGGGACATATGGTGGATGGTAATTGAAGCAAAACACAGACTGGTAAGGCAGCTTAATATGGGCAACTATCATTTGGGTAGAGAGGGACAGAATTAGTTAAAAACTGTCTTCTAGAGCCTGATAGTTGGAATAAGTAATTGCTTTGACTTCTAAGTCAAATTTCATGCAGATTTCATTTTCCTAGACTTGGTTATATTTAAAAAATTGCGCACTTTCTTCCCATGTTTGGTAGATGGATGAAAGTAGACATTGCTCAGCAACTTCTTACTGGGCCTTAGGGCAGTAAGGGGATTTGAGAATTTTCCATGCTGGTACAGCAAATTCAGCACATTATTTGCAATTGGGTTTGAAATTACAGCCTTTTCACTTAGAGAGGAAATCTTTTAGCATACAGAACCTGCTGAAGTAGTGGATGTGAAATGGATCCTTCCTGTTGCAGAATTCCTTTGGAAAGAAATAGTTAAATGTTTCTGCTGCACAGGCTCTGAGGCTCCTGAAAGAGGGCATCTCACAGTGTTTCTATCTGTATCCAACATGGGGAATTGAGGCCAGCTGTCCAATCTTTCCATCATCAGTGCCATCATTCACATTCTGAGATGAAACAAAACTAGAACAACGAAGAACAAGTATAAAAGACTTGAACTGCATTTGAGACTTATGTCAAAAATGTTTCAGTCCTCAGGTAATTTGCTCAGTTCTGGCTCCCTTCGTATTCACTTCAAAGCTTCAGTGAAAATGAAAGGATAGAAAATGGCATTTAGGTTTGCAGATAGCTGTAGTCACATTCTTGTGACTCGATCTGGCCTTGTTGAAGAGTGTCTTCCCCTTGAAAGTCAGGAGCTGTCTACACATCATGAGGAAATGACTTACATCAGAGCTACTCAAGGATACAGCAGAACTACTATGTCATGGGATTATTTCTGTTTTCCTATGGTATGCCTCACTGCAAGTTAATATAAATCAGTAAATTAAGTTGGTTTACGTAAAAGTAGCAAATGGTCAGTAATTTTACTGATCAAATGAAGAGTTCATGCACAAACTTAAAATCAACAAAAAATTATATAATTTGCAGGATACATCAAATTTTCATGTGTTCTATGTCAGTAATGTCAGTTTGTACAGGCAATTTTTTTCTAATATAGTGCAGCACTCTTCTAAGCCTGTAGTTAATTTTAAAAAGAGTGATTGAATTGCAGTATTCTGACATGAGATCACAAATGTCAAATGCAGAAAAAGACAATCCAAAATCTACATTTCCAACTGACAGTGTGGTGTAACTCGTATCAGCACCTTTACCTTCTTCAGTACAGAGTAGAAATCTTTGTCTCACCTCCTTGGTCTCATTTTTCATTTGTCTCTATTTCATAGTCAGCAAGAATGGGATACTTAGCTGATTCAATGCTACTTTGTTGTTATATAAGCTGGCTTACTTAGCTCCCTTGCATGGCTTTCTGGTACTGCCTCTAATAGCTGAATGCTACGAAGCATGTGTTGTGGGTGATCCAAATGATTTCTCTGGTCTTTTAAGCGGGAAAATTGTGGATGAATTTTCATTGAGATGACTAGAGAGATTTGTATGGCATAAGGGGGTCTTCTATACATGTTCATAGTATTTGTGGTAAAGTTCACCGCTAATTGTCTGAACAAAATGCCATCTGTGTGAGAAACAGAGTTTTAAGCATGAGAAAGACATGTAATTGTCTTTAAATGTATATTTGTGTATGTGGAGAGAGAGAGAGGGACAGAGACAAGCATTGTGATGTTATTGTGATTGGTGGTCTTTAGCTGATGTAGATGAAATTTTACAAAAGTACCCAACCTGAGACAGGCACAGGTGGCATCTGCTCAAATGTTTTAAGGGATGTAAAATGGCAAATATTATTTATTCTTTACTACATGTCACTGCTTGTCATAAATTTCTTTGGGAATGCCCAAAGCAGCAAATGGTGGCCAATCATTGGGTTGTGTAAGGCAATGTGTAATAGCTTTATAATCCTATTTTGGTTTAAAAGCTCATTTCATACCCAGAATGGTTTTCTGCACTCTATAAATTAGTTTAAAAGGGCCATAGAGAAAAGTTGAAGTACTGCCTAAAGCATCAGCAATACTTCACCTGATTTATCAGATCAATAAATGGTCAATAATCTTACCTTAATCGGTTGCTTGAGGTGTAAGGTGAGGAACAGGGACTATCTTTAGTATACAGTTTGTGCTGTACTTGGTACTGGGGTTGCTGAGTTTTGGTATTTAACGCTACTATAAACTAAAAAGCTTATTTATTGTTTGATCAGTAGTGCTTACCATCAGAATTGCAGAATGGCTAGAAAACACTTTCTCAGGGAGGGCAGGAGAAGTTGACTCTAAGAGACAAAACATGCTAGACTCCATGTTTATTTGTTTCAAGTCTCCTAACTCTCAAATTCTGCCTGGCTTGCTAGTTTGCAGTCAAAATGTTATACTCCTTTCCAGTTAATAATGATGTTCATGGCTTTTGCTAGGAGAAGTAACAGTGGTAATGAAAGTTCCTGTTACTGTCATCTTTCTTGGATTTGTGAAGGGACTTACACATTTTCCCTTTAGCCCTGGCAATAGCTGTTTCAGTGAAGAATGGTCTCACAACCTGTGAACTGTATCCAACACAGTATTCCTTCTTGACTCTTCCTGTAGTGTTAAACTGAAATACTTTTTAAAAAAATCAGTGGGTTCTTTGTATGCTTATATCAGGTGGCAGATGTTATACATGCTTTGTGAGTAATGTAATTTCCATGCTTCAGAGCAGCATAGAAGTCAATTACACTGCACTGTCTCTGAGTTCCAGCATTTAGTTGGTTGACAAAATATTCTGACAGAATAAAAAAAGCAGGGCTCCCATTTTTGTGCAGAGTCTGAAAAAGCATGAGACATCACACCTTTCTTGAATCAAAACAAAGTTTTGGGCTATATGTCTGCTGATTATGGGGAAAGTCATAAAATTGTTGGTGACACTAGCTCCAAAGTTTACCACTCTAGATAGGAGACATCCCTAGTGTCAGGGACTCCTTGTATGAGAGGTATTTAAATTGTTCCTTTTTGCTATTGACATAGGCCAGATCTGAGTATTGACTTTTTCTTCTGTCTGCAATTGCAGCTAGTGGAGTCTTTGGCTGTATTTTACTTTCTATATCCTGTGGCACTTAACCTGTATTTATTCTACATCAGTTTAGGCACAAAACTGAGTCCTAGAAGTCTGTCTGTCCTGGGTTCCCTTTTGCTATTCCATCATTAGACAAAGGTGTTGAGCTTTCCTCTCACCCCAAATGTCTCTAAGTCCCATTTTAATCAAGTGGAAATGGGCTCCCATGAAAACAGCATCAGGAACACTGCATACTGAGCTTACTAGTTTTAAGAAAGTAGGGATTGCCAGCATGTTTTACATTTCACAGTGAAAAATCAAGTACAGAGTCTTAATTTATTCAAACATCTGTCTATCCTCTCTTTAATACAAGAGCACACATGTACATATAAATGGACGTTTTGCTGTAATAGAATGTAACAGTTCTTGCTAACCTTGTGACAATAATGTTTTATGTAAGAAAAAATCTAAATGCCCCTTCTTATCAAGGTAAATATTTGAGTGATGTGAGCCACAGGGGCTCCTTGTCGAGGGGATCACTCAGTTGGCATTTGTACAACAACCTGCATCTGTCACTTTGAACTGAATGCAAAATGAAGCTGTCTCACCCTTGGACTGAGGTAGACAGTTTTTGCTCTTTTACCATCCCTAAGACAAATTAGGAATGTAGGAAACCTTTCACTCAGAACAAAATGATGGTTATAGCAGGTAACAGGACCTCACATTAATGAGTGCTTTCAAAGAAAAGGCCTCGACCTCTGCCCTTTGTCTGGCCTACTGGTAGGTACGTTTTTTTCCTGGTTTCTTTCAGTGTCAGGGCATTCTCTTTCTGTGTAATACACTCTCTTGGAAAATGTTTCTCTTTTCAGGCAGTCCTTCTGCATTGATCAAAACCCATCCAGAAAGGCACTGCAGAAATCTGAACTTATAATGATGTTCTTTTATATTTTCTTACAATGAACAATGACTCTCTCAATACTAATGGCAACAGTACGTAGATAGAGGCAACAGTGCAAAGAGTTGGGGGTAAATAGCCTTTATTTGTAAGACTTGCTGTTTCATGTCCTGGAAAAAAAATAAATCCTGTCTTCTGCAGCCAAATCTTTACTATCTCTTGTTGAAAACATTCAAGGCCTTCGCAAACTAATGCTGAGATGAGGAAAGATAAACGTGGATTAACATTTTTCTTTTTTTTGGAAGAAAACAGTAGTGACAATTAGATGGCAAAAGATCTTACTTGTCCGTCCCTCATGAATAAGAAGAAAGAGCAAACATTCTGTTTGATATCCTTTTTTTAGATTTGCTGGCCTTGAACTTTAAATCAATTATCCCCCAAATATCAGGCTCCAGAGTAAATGAGTGGAACTGAACATGGCTTCACTGAATAAAAGACTCCCTCTGCTGTCTGAAATACAGATCACCAGATGAAACAGAATGCTTGTTTCCAAAAGGGGCACAAAACATAAAGCAAGTATGTCACTGCTTTGTCAGTCTGGTCAGTTTTTTCTCATCTTTGATGTCTGAATGTCTGTTGGTTTTTGTTGTGTTTGTTCTTTTTTTTATTTTTTTTTTTTAAGCAAATACATTTAAAAGCTTAGGAATGCAGAGAGTGAAGGAAAATTTGTTATACAAATGATGTAATGACATCTTTTATCAAATATCTAGAAATAATACTCCAATAAGTATCCATTTTTTACTTAGTGTTCTTGAATAGACTAGCTGATGCTTAGCTCCAGTTGAATTCAGTTGATACTCACTGAGCAAGGAAGACACTTCAGTTTCATAGAGAAAAAGAACATCTTACTAGGAAGACAAAGAAGCATTGCTAGTGATTTCATTGGGGAGTAAAACAAGTGCAACAGCTGGGGAATACAACCAGAAAATAGGCTGCTGCAAGATGTTGTGGCAAATTTTGAGTTTCAGAAAGGAACTGTTAATCTAGCCTTGGAGTGAAACACCCAAACATCCTTCACTGGCATTATGTTTAAAATCTGTTGTTTCAGTGTATTAGGTATTTGTTCTGCATTAGAAGCTATGACAGGTATTCTTGGAACTAGGGTTCGTTAAAGGGAGATGATGGATATATCATTGTTAAAATTTAAATTTTAAGTTTACTCATGGAATAACAAACATGACAAATCAATTCTGCTTTTATACCAAGTTGAATAGTAAAATGATATTTGGCTGTAATATTTTTGTTGTCTCACTGCTTTGGCTTTTAAGAGCTACAAAAAGGCAGCTCTTGAAATGCATAACAGATTTTAGACAGTTTTACTAATTGTTTGCTGCAGTTGATATATTACTAATGTACTCCACAGCAAAAGTAAAGGCAAGGATGGAGCTTTAAGCAACTGATAGTACTGGCAATTTAAGCCTTCTGAAGCTGTTCATTAGGTTCAAGTGTCACAGCGGAATATGAGACCAAAATGAACAGGAGGGGAGGAAACATATGGGAGGCTTGCACAAATTGAAAAACACAGATGGAATTGTTCAAGAAAATCAGCTGATGCAGCTATTCTGGCAGGAAGGTCTACTTCAGAAAGGGGGAGCCAGCTAAATGATGAGAATTTCTTGGTGATTCTGATACCTCTCCTCAGAAGATCAAGTGTTTCACAGAGAAATTTTCCTGACTCCTTGTTGTAGGCAAACCTGGTCTTGAGTTGGGAAATTTCACTGAATTTAGTTATTACTAATTAATGCAAAATTTAATTACTGAGTTGGGTGTCAAAAAAAAAAAGTAAATGTAAACACTTAAGTTATTCCTTTCCTCCTCCTTTCCCAACTCAACTTCCAACACCTCTCCTTCATCTTCATGGTCTCAACTCTGTGTTTTTGGAGCACATAACAGTCTGTCCCAATCTGTTTGGTAAGGTGATGAACAGTGCAGGAGGCTGAGGTCAGTGTGTAAGGATTTCTTTCTGCTGCTTCTTGCTTCTTTAACATTTTCATCTGCTCAGGCATTGCCTATGGGCAGCAGTCCCTGGAGGATGTCTCTGCTCTGGTGTATGTTGCCCATGGGCTGTCATTTCTCAGAGACTTCCTTCCTCCTGCATGGAGCAGCTTCTTCCAAGAGCATATCTCCAGGTGCATCCCCCAAAATGTCTCCTTCTACATGTCTTTTGTTTCTCTGTGTTTTTTTTTTTCCCTTGCCTCCTGTTTTTACAATTCTCTAAACCCTTTCCTTCATTTGTCTTCCTATGTGTCCTCTCCTTCTGCTCTTACATGTCTCCTGCCCCTTGTGGCTGTGACTTTCTTAAATATATTTGAGCAAAGGCACCATGTGCTCCCCAGCTGGTATAAGTTCTGGTGAACAATAGGTTGTTTCCACCTGTTTCAGAGCTGCCTGGAGAAGGTGAGACCACTACAGGGCCGGGCATGGCCTCCTCCCATAAAGGGCACCCTGCATCATCCTGCTGTCTAAACACTGCCAGGTATGCCCAGCAGACTCCTTGGTCAGGATTTTCTGGGCAGACACTTTATTTCCATAGTGATAAACAAGGAATAAGATTTTGTGTACTACTAATAAAACATACCACTGTGGTATCTTTTATGCTTTTATGTAGAAGTAACTGTCTTCAGATCTGGTAGCTAGTAGTGTTATCTGATATAGTAAAAAATCTTCAGAAACTGCCTTGCATAGCAATTCATTTTTTATTAATTATAGAAAGCAAGCATATTTTGGCTATTTTGAACTTCCACAGTTTGCAACCTTTGCATTCCATTTTCCTGCAAGCAAAAGAAATACAGACACTGTAAAGCTAAAATTTGGATGTGATTCTGGAAATAATATAAAATAATCCTAATTATGGGAACAGTATTTTCAAATATGGTGATAGTCAACGTAATTTGAAACAGTTCTTGCCTTCTGACTGACTCAATTCCAGACAAAAGAGTTCTGATCAAAACTGATTTTAAGACTCTTCCTTTCCCCATCCATTCTGCTCCCTCCCACCTCTTCTCCAGCTGCTTGCCTCCCCTTCCCCCTTGCCGATGCATTATGGAAAATGACTTTCTGGTCATTTGTGGGTTAAGCCCTGAATGGACATGTTGTCCTCAAAATTACTCAGATACTCCTATCCTTTAGGAACCCTATCTGCACACTCACCCCTCTCTTCTCCGGGAAACTGAAGTCCCTTCTCATCCCTTTTGCTTCTCCTGCTCTATTACTTTTTGTTGCTGTTGTTCCTTCTGCAGATCTTGCTGCCAATACTCCTACTCTTTCTGCCAGCTACCTATTTCTTTTGTGCTTATATTCAGAAGAATTAAAATGACTGCATGTATATGTAGTGTGTGATCTTGTTTATAATCATGGATTTGAAATTTACAAGCATTTCACTCCTTTCAACACAAATTTGATTGTCTTCAGGAGTTTTTTTGGCTTCTATGTTTGTATTTTTATGAATATGATTTAAGAAAAAAAACCCCAAATTAAGAAGGCCCTTCCAACTGGGGCCATGTTCAGACAGCCTCTTGTTCAGGTTCTCTATATCTGCAAAGTTCTGCATTTGTATGGGGAAAAAAAATCTGAAAGCAGGAGGAAGTAGTGGAGCAATGCTAAGGGAAAGGGACTTTTGAGCTGAGATGAATTGCCAACTTCACACAGAGATATTTAGCATTTCTAATGCAAGACAGACCAGTGGAATTGCTAAATCAACAATTATGGTTATATAGATTTAGCATAAGCATATTTAGCAAATTGCTAACTTAATATTTAGCAGGCTATAAAGTAAACAATGTGATAACATTGCAGTTATGACAGCTACAGAGCAAGAACAAAGTAAGCAGCTATCTCTGGGTCAGTTTTGGAACTGACTCACTAGGAGCACAGAACAGTCACGGCGATCCGAGAGGTGAAGACTAAGAGGTGAGATCAGTAGAAGAGGACCAACATTGAAGACCTCATTGATGACTGAATTGGAGCATCAACTGCTATTGAGGCACACACAGTTTTCATGGCTGTCTCACCACACCAGGTGGAATGTCTCTGCAATCTCATACTGTGAGCACGAACTCCAAAGACCAGCAGAGGTCCTGCCTCCTTTGTTTTATCTCAAATTAAGTGAGTCAATTTCAGGTAAATTAGTTTCCCAGGAAAAAGTTATGTAGGACATAATAATGAAAACTGATGTTCACTTTAGCCTTGAGTCATCCAATTGAATAATAATCCATAAGCATAATACTGGATGATGAATTCATGTTTACAGAGAAAGCTGACTTTCCATTATTCTAATCTTTCAGCCTTTTTTTTTATCTGCAAAATAAGAAGGCTAAATGATAATACAAATGTGAATGCTATGATCTTCTCCATTATATTTATTAAGAGTATTTTTTGTTGTCAGAGCAAAACAACATAGCGTAATAATTGCTTTGATTTTCCTCTGATTTTTTCCTGTACATCTTTAATGATGTTTTTTCTTTTCATTGATATTTGCTATCATTTCTCCTTTATGCTTTTGATAAGTTAGTTTTGCTTTCAGAAAAATATTTGACCATGAACCAATGCAAGAATAATAAGCTGACAAAGGCAGTTTATTTTTATCTTCCTCCACCTACCCTGCTATTGAGAAATTTCATGGACTATAGGAATTTTTTTCTGATGATTTGTAGATTTCTGACTTAACATACAGTTTTCCAGATTCTTACTTTCTGCATTGAGAGGAAAGAGCAGAGCATGAAGTTCCTTCCATTAAAAAAAATTAAAAAAAATCTGTGAAGAAAATATCATAACTGGACTTGTGCCATGAATCAGAATGCAGATGTAAATATTCTTCAGATCACATGTGTTTGACTTGAAGATTTTAAAATCAGCCTATTTCATATTAAATTATCTTTTCCTTGGAGCTGTATTTATACATTTCCACATACCTGCCTGCAGGCATTATATGAGTTTCACATGCAAAATATAAATCTGTGGAATCCATCAGACTATCCCACTAGCTGTGATTTTTCTGAGTTACTGCAACAGGGTCTGTTTTGCTTTGCGGCTTACATTAATCCCTGATCTGGGAAGAAGCAAAGTCAAAATATAATTTTATTCAGAAGCGGTTGATAACTGTTAGAGGGGTTCAATAGCTGCTGTTGCCTACCAGGCTTGGCGTCAAGGGCAGGTTCTTGAGGAATAAGGCAAATAAATTTGTGCCTCCTAAGACTCTTAGCATTTCTGACTGAACAGGTCCTTCTGACTGAACAGTTATGCAGACTGAAGAGTTTGAGACTGAGACTCCTTTGAAATGTCTTTAACATTCTGGGAAAGGACACAGCTTTTTCCTGTAAAGTGTGATAACCTTGGAAAGTTTTGCTTAAGTTTACAAAATAAACTTTGTTCATATCCATAAATCAAGTCACCAGATTTTAAGGAGCTGTTGTTGGCAGTGTGATTAAATATTAAAGCTATAGATTTTAAGTGTATGTCAATAAAGTTAGCTTTTTTTTCCCTTGCTTTTGCATGCTTTGGAACAAAATGTGAATCTGACAGAGTCTCATGTGACCATTGGATCAACTAGCTTCCCATTGCCCTTATGCTTGTATTTGAAGGAATCGGGTTTCTCATTCATGAGAAGAAAAAAATCCCTTCAAGTGGCCGCTTTTAATTAAAACATCCTTTTTTTCCTATACAGACACAAATGACAGAGAAAAATATAGCTATGGTTAGTAAATGCCATTTCCACAACAACTAAAGGATGACTTACTGACTGAAGTAATAAGATTGTTTTTGTCTTTGGAACTATATTTTTCTTTCTAAAAATATTTGTGTTATCTTACTGGACTGTGATTGTGTTAGGTGAAAGACCAAGACAAACAGTGTCAAATTTTGCAGTTTCCTTTATGAAAATAAGTCTGAAAAACTTTCATTCTGGTCATAGTTTTAAAACCCTAACAGATTGCAGTTCTTCTAATGTTCTCATCTGGATTGACCTTACACAGAAACACATGATCTGATACTACTAATGAGAATTATTCTGTAAGTGTAGTTAGTTCCAAGAAAGTCTACATAGTGAAAAACTTTCATCTAAAATCTAAAAGATATTTTATATAAGTACTTTAGAAAATAACTTTCCAAAATGAAGTGTAAAATGTTTTTTACTCCAAGGCTGTCAGCATTCAGCTTTGAATTTTCAATAATACTGTTAATAAGAGAGTTTAAAAAAAAATAGCCACATGTAAAGAGAAGATGAAATAAAAAAATGAGTAGTTTTCATATTTGATAATCTATACTATTTAAAATCCAGAGACCTGACTGGGATTCTAGTTTGCTGGTTGGAACTGCCTTATGGGATAGTAGAATGATGGCAGCAAATGGACCAAACTGCATGGCAGAAAATGCTGTGGGTATGAGCTAGTTCTCACCTTACTTAGTGCAGCGTTATGAAATCCAGAATTAACTCCAGTGGGTCTTTAAGAAGATCTCCAGTGACTGAAATAATAAGTAAGATGACACCAGGAGAGCAGGTTTAATGCTTTGCTCGGGTCAGTTCTTAATTTAGTCACCATATCTTTTAGTTTTTCTGTCCTTGTGACAAATAAAACATTTTTTCTGCTTTATATTTTTTCTGTAGTCACTTCCCTTCAAGTTTAGTAATGAACATTTTCAGCAACCCTTAAAAATAGTAAGACCTTAACATAGTAAGACCACAACTACTCATCATACCCATCATACAAATATTACTAACATTCCCTGTCATCATACTGACATTCATTTTAAGCCAAAACGGGAGTCTGTGAAAAGTCTCCATTTTCTCCATTAGAGGGAATCCTTGCTCTATCTTCTGAAGGATGTAATTTCTCGCAAAGCACTATCAAGTTATTTTTTTTCCTTAAGAAATGCTGAACGCTGTAGTTCAGTTTCTGAAATCTCTGTTTAAACTAGTGATCAGATCACTGATGCTTTGAGTTTAACAATTTAGCGTGAGCAATAGGAAGACTGACTTCTGTTGATTTGTGCAGAGCACATAGTTCTTTTTGTTCTCTTTTGTTCATAATTAGTTGTTGCATGAAAAGCATAGTCCTTGCACGTAAAAGTCAAACAGTTTAAAGACGGAATCAAGACTCCTTTCAGAATTTGTCACTTTTTGAAAGAGTCAACACAGTGAAGAGTTCAGTGGCAGCTATCATAAAAGTTCTTTCTTCCACAAACTTTCATTTTTAGCTGAATCTGACTCCATCACTCGAGCAGTTAAAAGTATTCTACAGGAAAACAACATTCATATGGAGCTGATTTGCTTAGCCAGTTTGAAAAAATCATAGTTTTTTGAAAAGTACATTCAAAATCAGTGTGATGGTGGTAAATCTTAAGAGGGATACTAAAATTTAACTTTGACTAAAGATCTTCACTGTCTGAAGAAAAGAACTGGAAAAGAACTGGAAATGGAAAAGAACTGTGTCAAAATCACTACTTTTGGATAACTCTAAGATTTTTCCCTTCTGTTCCAAATAGTAAGAGATCATTCACTGCTTTGTGAACTGGGAAACCATTGCAGAACTAGGAAACCATTGCAGTGCACATAGTGTTGTTTTTTTGTGAGTTCTCGGAGGTATTTGAGAATTAAATAAGTCTGTGGGGGAACAAAGTTGATTTTATGAAGTGAGAGTGAGCAACAAAGGAATGAGAATATATGTGTTGGAGATAATTACACCTTTGAAAGGCAAGTGCTGTTTTTTGGGGAGAGTCTTTCATCTTCATCAAATACCAAGGAATACAAAGCTACTCCCTTACTTTTTCTTTTTTTTTTTTCTTTTGATAGAAAGAAGAAAAGGAAAAAAGGAATGAGAACAGAAATGGAATATATTTATTTTTCAGGTGAAACAAAATGAAGTAGTAGTCTTTCTGCTGGCAGAACACATGATCAGAACAAATTAGTGGTGAGCATAGTGATCTCCATCACACTGTCAGGCAAACAACAAAGTAATAATAATATCTCTTTGCAATGGCTATAGTCAGTGTCTCCTCATAGTTGCAGTCCCCGTACTTGAGACTGAAAGGACCAGAAAATGAAAAAAAAAAAAAAGGCAAAGCTCTTTAACACACATTCTCTTTTAATCAAAACACCAGACTAGAGTCTTAATGCTGGATTTGGCACTGCTGCAAAAGAAATGCCAAAAGAAGTTGGTACTGCCCTTTAGCACCTTTAGTATCCTCCTCAATTTGACCTTAGCTATGCAGTTTTCACTTTGGGACCTACAATAAGTCATAATCATCACAGGCTCATTCAAGGACAGAATGTTACCATTTTTAGTATTTCATTTCAGCTGAAAGTAAAATAGTTGTGGGAGCTGTTGGGGAAATCTGTTCTTGGAATCTGAAAGGCTAAAATGTGAGATACCAGTGAGGCCAAGGAAGGTTTCAGAACCTCTCAAATAGACAAAAAAGTGTTACAAAGTTTCAGTGATGTGATATAAAAAAATAATCTTCAGCTAGGTTCTGGATTTTAAAAGGTGCTTTAGGACCAAACTTGCAAATATTAAAATGGAGCAGAAGAATTCCACATCAGCAACACCACGCCTAAAGAAGTGGCAGCTCTACCAAGCTGGTAAGTGTCTAAACCAGTAACAGTAGCACTCAGGACCCCATAGCTTCCCCCCACCCCCAGGCAGCATCAGTTTTCAAATCTAAAAAATACATAAAAAAATCAAAGTCTTTTGTTCAGCCTGCACACTGAGTACAAGTAGTTTCAACCAAAATAGGAACTGACCCTACCTACGCTTTTACAGAAGTCAAGTTATTCTCAAAGAACAACTGATAATAGTGACACAGTAGGATTGCACCAGAAGATTATTTGATTAGCTGATTCTCTCTTATGTGAGAAACTGGGAGATGTGTGGCTGAGACAATAAATGGGCCAAAGTTTGAAGTAAATTCTTCAGTGGCTTCTCTTTTATAGACCTTTAGCTGCTGTGTATTTGTGTAGCTCACATGACTTCTATACTCAAAGTGCAAAAGAATATCTATGCTTTGGGCTGTTTAATTTTCCAATAACTGCATTATTTTTTGTTTAGACATCATATAGTGGTGGCTTAACACAGCAGAATAAAAAGAACACATTGAAAAACAGATGATAGCAGTAGATTTCACGTACTCCATTGTTCAGAGTATAAAATGGGAAGAATAGATAACCCCTTTAGGTGAAAGATGCATGGTATAGTTCCTAACCAGAATATTTTTTGGAATTATATGATCATTAAAATGAAAAAGGTAATTTTTATACTTAAACCAATGTAACGTATAGCTTATTATGTAATTATAGAAAAATGCATATTTGTATAATATGCTTAAACGAAGTGAAATGAATTGTGCATGGAAATCAACAGGAGATGACATTCAAACACTGAAGTCTTGAAGGGTGCAGAGAGTGTCCATGTTAGATTTTTACCTTTTCAAGAATTCATAGGAATTTATGAACATTTACTACTTTACAGCTTATTTAAATGCTTGCACTCATGTCCTATGTCTTGGAATGGCTTTTAAAAAACAGTGCAAAGGACACAATTATAATTAAGGAAGAGTGGAAAAAAATTGACTTCATCCAAAAATGGACTTTACAACTAACTCTGGTGCTAGTGTTTCCAATGTAATGGGTTTTACTGTAAGAGATACAGGATATAGATTGAGAAGCCAGAAATGTAATTCATAGAACTAAAATGTTTTCCAGATAAGTACAAGAAAACACTTTCTTAGACTTCTGTTGTTGTGTTCATAAGGACTGAAGATTTCTGCCTGCTGGTGGAGAACCTAATTGGAATGTTAGAAAAGCAATTCTTGCTGACTTTGCTTCCAGCTATCAGATACTTTTTCATCTTCCATTTTCAGATTTACTTCTGCCATTGTTTGCATGATTTTTTTAATAAGGAAATAGTACAAGGGGTAGGAGAAGGCTGATCTTACCAGAGGTTGTGACCAGAGGCAGGAAGGAAATATGAAGCTAGAGAGTTTGGAAGCAGGCAAGAGGCAATCATAACAAATGGAGTTCAGTGCAGAGATGAACTGACATGAGTTTATTGGAAATCTAGAAGTATCTAATAGAGGTGATCGCAGCAAGTAAAGGTGAGGAAAAAGTGAAGGCCAAGTACCCTGCACACAAAAAAGCACCACAGGTTTTTGTTTTTGTTTTTTTAACGTATTCAGACATCTTTTCTTTCAAAACAGAAACAGAAAACTACATATAAAAAATTATTACTGCTGTGAACTCTAAAAGCTGCAAGAGAAAAAAATATTAACAACTGCTTCAGCTGGAGGACTTGTGACACTCATGTCTTCAAATAAGAAATCCTGACCACTGAGAAAAGAGCAATACTATTAGAGATAGGGCAATGATGAAATTAAATGAACACAGCTATGATTAAAATAAATCCCAAAACCTTAATGACTTTAATGACATGGTGGCACAGTGATGCTTCAAGAGTTATAAGCTAAATCTTGGCTGTTTATAAACTGTGTGATTGCAGAGTTTTTATGCTTATATAATGGAATCCATATTAATTTTGTTAACAGGTATAGAAAAATATAATTTAAGGAGTGATACCTTCTAAATTACAAACCCAAGAGTTATGGCAATATACTTGTCTCTTTCTGTACAAATCGTTGTAATGCCATGATGTATATGAAATGGATACAGTGGTAAGATGCTACTTTTGGCGGAAGAAAAAACCCCACGTGATTTTTTTCTTATTTCTCTTATTTTCTACAGCATTTTCAGAAGAATGAATGATTGTCTGCATTAACAGCTTATGTCTTCTCTTTTTAGTAGCAGTTCTCTCCATTATTCATTAATCTGTTCCAAGCAAATAGATCTTTGGTGATTTGGTATATGGAAGTGTGTCCTTCTCTGTCAATACTAAATCAGTCTCCGTTTGTGATGACATGGTGTCTGAATCTGGTTAATGACATGGCACAGAAGTCAATACTTAATTAATAAAAAATAATGGTATACAGAGGAAAAGTGCTAATGCTGAGGTACCGATTGTAGCTCAGATGAGATGTATAAAACTGACATTTTGCATTGTTTGACAATTGTGTTTGCAAACTGAAATATAGGCAGCAGCCTATTCTCCCACAGATTTCAGGGATACTTGTCATTTTTCTGTGCTGTTAGAGTTCCAAATATTCAAGAGCCTCGACCTAAACACCTTAGAACAATTTAATCCTGTTTTCATTTTCTACTTCTGTAGTTACTTTTAAAATGGAGATGAAGAACATTTAGCCACTGCTAAGAATAAACTTCAGAATTTTCTCATAGTATGCTTAATGGAGTCTTAAAAAGACATATATCGCAGTGATTACTGAAGCATTACAGAAATTTATTTTAATAGTAATTTTAAAGGACTTCAGTTTCAGCTGCATTCCCTATTATCTTCTCCAGTTTCTGAATATCCTTATAGAAACTGATGTTTATGTACCCTTATGTTTACTGTTTATGCTGTAATGCTACATATGTGTGTACTTTGACTTTTTCTACAGCCAGGAAGCATCTCTGGTTATTTCTTTATCCACTCATTTGATCTGCTGCTCTGAACCCCCTTCCTGTTGGTGGCAGTCTTCTGAAGACAAGAACACTCATTAGCTCTGCTATAAGTATGCAAGCCTCAGGAGCATTAAAAATAGATTTTAACTATTTATTTAATAGTTTTAGAACTGCTTAAGCTTGAGAGCAACAAATTTTCCTTATTTTAGATCTAGTGACAAGCTACATATTGTCTTTGGCATTATGAAAACAAGCATCTGCCAGGCAGGATACTCGGTGTTGCCTTAACTGATGGCTAACAATTGTACTGATTCATATTTGAAGTATAGGGCTTGTTCAGGGGTGGTCTCAAGGGACGTTTTTGAAGTTAAAGGTAGCTGAACTTTAACATAGGCTGTCTCCTTAGCAGTTAAACAAAATAACACCAATGACTCAAATCAAAAACTCACATAAAAAGATAGTATTTGAGGGAGGAGATGTATGAAGAGAAGGAACTGACATTTCCATTGAGGCTTTGATTGCACTTACTTTTTGATGGCCTTAGTATAAAACCAAGAGAAGATCTTCTTCAAGTTCCTAATAGATCAATTTACCTATGATATGGGAAGAAACTTAGTCTGCTTCTTGCATTCAAATAGGAGGCCTTTCATTGTGTTGCTGTGGGTAATTGACTGGTAGCATTGAAACAGAAAACTCCCAAACACGTAGTGCTACAGTAAATAGCTTGATTAGTGTGCCTTCCACATACACACAGTAGATGTTTTCATGAATTGTATACGGGTATAATGAATATATGCTTTCAGAATTTGATGATGTTGCTTTTTGAAGCATGTATGTACTGCTTTTATGAAACAGAAGCCCAAATAAATGGAAAGGTTAATGATCAGGAGAACTATGTTTTCATATCACTGGCAGATTACTGATTTCCTGCCTTATTTTCTAAATTATTTTTTCTTGCTCTATTCTACAACTTCTGCTGGAGCGTACAGTAGCTTAGATTGAACTGCTAATAGTGGAGTATGGTCCTACTCATCAGAGGAACAAGTTCCTCTGAGCTGGTGGCATATTTGCTTTTGATTTTCATAGAGCTATATTCACAATGTTTTTATGCAAAGGGTCAGGTCATTGCATCCCCTCGTAAATGTGTTGTGTCCCTGTCTGATGCTAGATACATATATTTGAATGCAAAGTGTTTGCGATGCTTACATGGCTTGGATAAACATTTACATTTCCTTCATTATTTAGGATATTTCAGTCAGCCTGAATGGGTAATTGTTTATCCACTTATATTTATTAATTACAGGTCTGAGTAAATGAACTTATATATAGACGAAAGATACTGCCCTTAAAAATCTCTATCGGAATTTCCTGTAATATAAATTCAAATTGCTAAATAGTAACAATATTTCTTGTAA
This sequence comes from Pipra filicauda, assembly GCF_003945595.2. Taxonomy (NCBI): domain Eukaryota; kingdom Metazoa; phylum Chordata; class Aves; order Passeriformes; family Pipridae; genus Pipra; species Pipra filicauda. The sequence goes on from NW_024104907.1 coordinate 67,635, forward strand.
ATAGTAACAGATGTTGACAATTCATCCTAACTTTCATAGTTTTCCCAGCCATGATTTTGCATCTAATGCAAAATTTAGAATGACTCACATTTCTTATTTGCCAAATATCTGTAAATATTTAGCTGTGCCTCAAATGCTGTGAGCAAACGAGTACTGAAGTTTTTTCAACTGAGGAAAGTGAAGTTTGTTTTTTGCTTTTTAACTTTAAACTCGACCCATTAAACAACAAAAAGTCCTTAATTATAATATCAAATATCAGATATGCTTCCAAACCTGATTTCTGTAGGTTATGTTTTCATTCTACACTGTAATCTTTTAAGGTGTTGTGATCACATACAGAAGTAGTTACTGATACTGAAAAGCATTTGGTCACCACAAATGTCTACTTATATAGCTATGCAGATGATAAATTAGTTACTTATCGTATCTGCACAATGATAATTATGAAGAGGCATTTTTACTTTTAAGACAATTCATAACTTTTTGTTACTTGCTCATGTGGTGAGTATGGATGGACAGAAAGTGTGTGGCTGCAAAAGATGCAGTCCCAGCTTTTAAGAGATTGTGAACACTGGTGGCTTCTGCCAGAGTGGTCATCTCTGTTGTCTTCCTGGTAATATCTTGTTTTTTTAATATGGCTTTGTTTTACCAGGTTGGGTTATGATGAAGAAAAGACTAATGTCTCTTTTATCAGCACAGTTTTTAAGTGCTGCACTTGAATTGCCCTGAAAGCCTCTTTACTACAGACCTAATTTCACACCGGAGTTTAGAATATTGGGATTAATAGTAAAAGTTATATGAGAAATATTAATTTCTAATTTTCAGACTTTGAAAAAGAAATCTAAAAATATAAATGCAAAATTTTGAATGAGCTCATAGTAATAAATCCTTCTAATTTTGCACCAGATACATCTTATACAGGTACATGTATACATCTTAAACATCTTGTACATGTTAATAGCATTTTTGTATTTGGAGTAGTTAAGACTTCATTCAGTAAGGCATGAATGTGACTTAGATTCAAAGAGCTGGGATATCATGTTAATAAGCAAAATTATAGGTGGTGTAAATATAGTCTCTATGCAATATTGATATTCTTAACATAGATGCTTTGGTTGAAATTTATCCGATACTTGAACCAGAGGCTGCATTCAGAGGTAAAAAAGAAAGGGTAAAAGTGCATTCTTGGCCCACAGTGCCCCAATTCTTTGGCTACAAGAAAAGAAAATCTGTTGCTTGGGGGTTCAAACTGCTTTCCTGTGATGACTTGTTTTGAGGTTTATTTCATTTTGCTCTGTGACTGTGGGGTTGCTTTGTTGGATTTTTTTGCATATATTTCTTTTATTCCTCCGTGAATGAAACTTTTTGGTCTGTATTTCTGATTGTGTCTAACAACTGTCCTGTTGCTGGATTCAGTGATATTTGCATAGGGAGGGGAAAGAGTGATGTACTTTTGACATGTTATCTTCAGCCCAAAATTTTGTATTTTTCTTTGATAGTTTAGTTTTATAGTGAGTTGATTACCAAAGAGAAATCTTCCAAAGAAATAATAATTTGACACTTTATTTGGAACCCTGGAGAGAAACACTACTTTAATCTTAGCTACAAAAAGAGGAACCATCCTCTTTAGTTAATAACTCTTTTGTCTCAAAGGATATAGCATTTTTAAGAGCTTAATCCTAAAGCTAGTGAATTCAAGAGATGTCTATTGTCTTTTATTATTGTCTTTTGACTTGTACCTCAGGAAGAGCACAGGTGATATACTGAGCAACTGTTTATTCAAAGTAACGTCAAGGGAAGTTTCTGGCTTTTGCAAACTGTGATCTTGATGTTACTTCTCATTGAACAGGCTAATTTGAATAGATCTGGTATATGAGAATTTTAATTTTCGTTACCTTGACTTTTCTGGAAAGGTAATCAATAACTATACTCTCCGTCTAGACAGTGACAAAATGTACTAGTTACTCAGATAAAGTGAGCTCGTGTACATCGTGAAAAATAGTTCAGCCTAAGCTCAAAGTTAGAATAATCACAGGTTTGCTTTTTAAATTGAGAATCTAGTTCCTCAACTTTTACTTAATTTGTTCAGTTTGGATTGTCTAGGTTTTAAAGATTTAAATTCAAAGCTTGTCGAAATTAATGGAAGTCTGTCTCTCTCTCTTTTTTTTATGTTTCTTTTTAATTTAGGTTTACTCTGATTTAAATTTTTGCAGGGGTTTGTTGGTTCCTATGGTTTTGCTTTTTACTTGAAGCAGATTTCTTTTGTGGTACATCTTCAATTCCTTGAAGCTAGGATGCTTTTTAAAACCTATGGTGTTGGACTCCTGTTCTGTTCAAAATGCCACTGAAGGAGAAAGAGAATTAATGGAATTTTGTTCTGTTGTGTACAAATCTTTGCCTGAAACATATTTTCTGCTGACAAGGTTAAAAACTGCTGAAACAGAATTGCTACCTATTCCTCTTCCCTTTTTCCCTTAACCTGTCCCATAAAGCAATCAAACCAAGTTTTAGGAGTCTATCTTGACATGCCAAATGTGGCACCTTGCTCTTTGCAGTATCTTTCATTTTTACCTCTGTGACATAATCTTCACACTCAAGCATTTGAATGTAATGTAAAGACTGAGAGAAGCTGAAAAACTTTGTTCTATACTGCCTAAAAATTGATAAAAATGCATTGTATGGAACTCCATGCTGGATAGGCTAGTAAATATACTATATCCACAGAGAAATAGTGAAGTTCAGGAATTTGGGATTTTCTCCAAGCTTGGGAATGGAATAAATTTTGGAGAGGATGGACTGTTCATTTGTGTCCATCCAGAAGGGGTGATTAAATTCTTCTCTTTCAGTCTAAGTCTTATTGCTCTTATGCACCAGTTTTCCTGAATACCGGATTGCTTACCAACTTTAGAGTTAATCCTGCCTTTTCCACATCCTTGATTTCATCTATTCTCCTGCCAGAAGCCCTACAGCCTTGCTTTTCTCTGGGCTTTTTTTTCCCCTCAGTCACATTTACTCCATTGCTGCAACCGTGGCGGGGGATATCTTTGCTCTTCCAAGCCTATTGATTTGAAGGTAATACAAGAACCTCCCAAACCTCCTTCTGTTTCTTTGCATTCCTAAAACCCAGGGAAGATTAACACCAAGTCAAATGCTAGAGCCCTGTTTACACATATTTGTTCACTATGACCGAAGAGGATCATGAGTGAGGAAGCAGTGATGCACAGAAATGGGCTTAACAGATTACTCGACTGTCCTGTTTTTACGGAGCTGCAAGTGCAGGACTTGTAGTAGTGGTGATTTACTCCATTATATTTCCTTGTAGGATATATTTATTCCCTGTTTTAAGATCAAAGCCAGTTCATGTGCTATGTTTTCAGATATATTGCTGTGCTCATGGGAGCTCCTCACTTTCTACAGTGTCCAGGGTGTTCCTCAAGGTTTACCTCCCCATCCACACAGCCAAAGCCTATGTAAGTTCTTTGAAATGTATGACACTCTGTAGGTCACCTTTGTAAAATTTTTATTGCATGTTTTCTTATATTTGCAAGGGTCATATGCCTAATCTTCAAATTTTATTTTATTTTTAAATTCATAAACACAGAGATCATGGTTTGACTCTTTTTTTCTTTTCTGTTATGGTTAACAGTAATAAATATAAAAAAATGCAGTTTCTTCTGATGCAGGACTGTTGGGTTCTTAGCCAATCTTGAATTTTCCATATTTTTACAAAGTTAGTAAATAACTGCCTGCACTCTGATGACAAATTGAATGGAATGTAACTCTATTTGCAGGTTTTCAGACTTCACATAACAGTAAGGAGTTCACCTGAGAACATTAAATTGTTTACTGATAAACTGTGATTAATTCCACTCTATTCTTATTGACTTTGTATTTATTTATTTATTTTTTAGTTATTTATTTATTTAGAACAAGTGCAGATTTCAATATCATAGTCTACCAATTTTCATAGGATTGATTAATGAGCTGAAGTTGCATCTCATACAAAAATGTCCGAGCTTTGGTGAAAGAACTCCTTTTCTTCAAATGACTTAAAAAAAATAAATATAATGCATCAATATTTCTGCTTTTAAAACCATCGCTATTGGTTGATCTAGTTTTTCAGGAAGATAAAGAATTTTACATCATATTAAATAGCATTTATACTGTATGTAGTATCATTAATATACCTTCCAAACATTAATCAATAAGTACACCAATAATGCACATCCTTATATTTTAATAGCTGCTAACTTTCTTGACTGCATTTTGGGGAGCGGGTCGACAAACGCAAAGAAACTCAGATGCTGCTCATTTGCAATTCTTTCTTCGATAGATTTCTCTAGCACCTGCCCTCATACATGTGGGCATGTTCCAAAACACTTTCCAAAACAATCAGATACTGTACTCATGCAAATATGGCTTTCCCACCCACCCACTCTCCCCACATCTTTGTGAAAAGCATACTCAATGTAATTTTTCTTTTCCTTTTCCTTTTTATTAAGGAAAGGGTAGATAAAATGCTCACGTATTACTATTAAATAGAATCAGACAAGGTCTACAATGTTAAGCCCAGGTGATTAACAGCTTAAGGAAAGGAATAATTACTGGAAATATGGGAATGCAGAATGTGTCATGAAGAGAATAGATTTTTGAAATTTATAAAATAAATGGTTCCACTCTATTTTACTATGAAGCTTAGTTCTTAAAGTATATGGTAAAGATAATGTAGAATTTTAACTTACTGGCTCACTTGAAACTGACTGAGTTTTTTAATTACTTTGAAAAAACATCACCACCTGCCTAAGACTGTTTATTTTGGTATCCTAAGAGTGGTTGGACTATTTGAGATATCAATCTTTATAACAAAACATCCACCAAATGCTATTGCACTTTCTAATGATCCATGAAAACCATGAAGAGACCACTATAAATCATATAGAAAGGAAAAAAATGTTGTTCTTATGGATAGAGAAAACAAAGGTTTAAACCCAGCTATGTGATACCCTCAGATAACTCTTCATCTTCTCAAGAAGATATGCTGCATTTTCTCATTCCTTCTGGTAAAATACTGTCCGTGTTGTTTTGAAAACTCCAGCCTGATTGAAATCCTAAAAAATAAATAAATGGAGTTATGTTTTGCTGACATACTCTCCTGCAAAAGGCTTGTTAAAATACCTGAGGTATAAACATACCCTTACAGAAGGAAACGAAAATGAACAGTTCTTATGGAAACCCCCTGAGGATTTAGTGTTAGTCTTTGCATTCACTTTGAGCATTGAACCAAGCCTCAGAAATGGGCCAAGTTTCAAACAACTGTAACTGCTGCAGACTCCAGCCCAGGGAGCAATTTCCTCATAATCTTTTACATAAGGTGTGTCTTCTCTTTCTCTCTGCATTCAAGTAAGCCTGCTCCCTAGAGATTTACAGCTCCTATGCTACTAGAGCTTACTGTGAGCTATCCAGAGGAACAGTTGTATATGCCTCTTTTACAGTTTTGACTCTAACATATGAGTAAAGAGGAAATATTATACAACCAGTTGCCTGGCATAACTAGGTCCTTACATTTAGTTCATATGAGCTACAAATGACTGAATAATGGATTTTGGCTGATAAAAATAAAAATCTTGTAAAAGGGTTTTAATAATAATTATTAAAGTTATTCTCGCTGTGTTTTGGACGTAGGAGCAAGACTTCATACACATATATTTCCATGTGAAGTTTCCTTACTTAATATCACTGGGAGACTTCCTTTCAAGAACATGAGTCAATCTGATCAAGGTGCAGAAGGCAGTTTAAAGTTCTTTGTCCTTCTTGTGCATGCCAATACACTCAATGTCTTCTGTAATTAGTGCAAATGAAGAATAGCTAGGTGTTGGCAAGCAGCGCTTTCAGATATGTCTGGGGGCAGGTTTAAGGTTTTTTAAGACCTTTCTGGCTGTATGAACGTACTTTCAGATTCTGGAACAGGATTTTGAGGTGAGGCCTTCCTAATCCATGCTAAAGTTTTGTAACTTATTAGTTTTTAGCATGACCCAATTGGAAGTAATAAGCTAATATTACGAATCTCTTCTGTTGTCTCTACTAGAAATTGCTGAAAAATTTGCTTATGGTCTTTTAAAATGTTTCATTTACAGTACTCAAGCCACTTTAAAAGTACTCTGGATCTGTTGTGAAGTTATGCTAGTTGTGATTCTGTGATTTGACTCAGTGCTTGTAGGTGGAGAACCAATGGGGAAGAATGATCTGGAGAATACTATGTGTAAGAATTGTAAATCAGTCCTTGTTCTGGTCCATGCAGCAGCAGAAGGTTGGGGAGTGTGGGAATCTGAGATTAGGAGGCTGATGTTTGCAAGCAGTTTAATGTCTGTTTGTGAGAAACAGAATGACAGCAGCTATTAAGTGATTTTTATATGAGTAAAGCACTAGTAGCACTCACTGGTTTTTGCATCTGCCATCTGAAGTGTTCAGGCTTTATTTTTAGGAGTTAGTATGTCTAGAGAGTAAGAACTTAAATATTGATCTGAGGTTTTGAATGTGCCAGAATGCATTTTATGTGGACACAGCATAATTTAAAGCCTTTTTTTTTTTAGTAAGTTACACTATCATAGAGAAATAGCCTTGGTTACTCAGTGCTAAAACATGGCTTAACCAAGTTATTCATTTTGTGACAATTAAAACACCGTTCATTGAGCAGGTGAAATACTGACCTGTGTTACTATTCATAAAAGTATCTTCTAATTCAAAGTGTGTCATTATCATGGAATACTCCTTGAAGGGAAAGATATGTGGAGATGAAAATGCATGTATTTTGCGCAAGCCATGTTAACAGATACAAAATATCAATTATGCTGGTGCAGTGAATTGAATAACATGCAGTTCATTTTTCCAGTTGGAAAGCTGGTTTATGCTGGAAGCTAGTGCTGGCCTGCCGTCATCCTGAAGCACAAGCTGCTACTTGCCTTACAGAGCCTGATAATGAATTACCGGAGAAAATAGAACCTATTGCTAACTATAACAACTTCTGGCACTTACCCACACTCACTTGTCGCTTCCATTTTCTCTGCCTCCTGTAAGCATAGAGATTTCAAGAGATTTTGTGAAGAAAGCAACTTAAAACACTGGTATTTCACCAAGATGAGTAAATATTGTAAATAAGATTAAATTACTGAAAGTGAATAGAAATATAGCCATGTTAATTTGTTGAGTGAGACAAGAACCAGAGGTCACATGAGAACAGGTTAGTGATAAGATGGGATGGAAAGACTGAACCTAGGTGGAAAGGCAAAGCCCAGACCATGCAGGTGGAAGACAGGAGGTGCTGGCATCTGAATCTTAGAGGACTGGACAAAAGAGACGTCTCTGACATGAAGGAACCATAGAAAGCGACTGAGGCTTTCCCATTAAAGGCTTGGCTTGAAGGTGGCTGCTTTTTACTTGCTGACCTCACACTGCAAATGAGCAAACCTGCCTAATGACACCACACAATATGGGATTATTCAGCTATATCGTAATAATTTTCCTATCTCTTGCTTCAGCTGCTACTCAAGGTTGCCCATTTATTTTAAAGTTTTAATGTCTTAGGTATGGCTATTACAAACTTTCAAGCTTATCTGAGAGCCTAATTTGCCCTGCAAACCTTTATGAGAGATGATAATGTATGAGACTGAAAGAACTCAGCATGAAACAAATTGCATTTCATATGAATATCCAATAGTAGTCAATAAACTTGGGTCCTACCTATTTTATCAAGTGACCCAAACCTAAATGTATTTTCGTAGAGCTGCTGAAGTTAGCTTAAACTTTTCTGTGTTTTTTTTTTTTTGTTTTATAAGAAAAGTTTATTGGATGTTAAAATTTAACATGGATTTTCATTTTGAGGGTTAATGGGTCTAAAGAGTTTGGCAGATATATTCCTTCTAAATGTGCACTTTGAAATTGAACCAATGTTTTTTGTTAGATCGAAAACAATTGCACATTTTTTAATTTTAAAATGGATATTGGGTATACTGTTATGGCTTTTATAGTAATATGACCTTTCACTTGCTGGAATATTGGTCAGCAAGATTTTGATTCTGCAAAAATAATTCAAATTTCTTAAATAAACAATGAGTGATTTGTATTAATTAGGAGAAAAATTATGAGTGATCAGATGAGACTCAGCTACACGAACATAGTTTGAAAAGACCCTTTTCTGTGAGAAAAGTTCTGGGAATCACTGTTGATGTTTTCAGTACTTTTTATTTCATGGTATCAAACTTAAATAAAAGTTCATTACAAAAACAAACAAACAACCCCCCCCAATTAAATTCACAGTAGGTAACCCCAAGTGCATTTTTACCCTTAAGGTAGATCTGGTAGAACTGTAATGATATTTGATAATGTGGAATTATTTGACTTTATAGATGCTGAGTAGACTAAATGAGAATCAGAGTGATAATACATTAGCGTTCTTCGTTTCCCAGTACTGAGCATGCACAAATAGCATTGTAATAGCTCATTTCTTGACTGTAATTCAATATATTATGATGAGCCTTTCATCTTGGACATCTGGGGTCCCCATGTATTGGAAGTAGCTTATAAGTACTTTTTTGTTTTGTTTTGTTTTTTGATGAATGAAGAGCAAAAATTTCTGCAGTGTATTTACAAGGCCAGAAATGGTGACATGCTAATCACTTAAGCATCAGCAAGTTGGATTTAGCAGAAAGCACTGATGAACACACAATGCATATTGAAGGAAACAGAACAACTCAGGCTTGGAAAATAAGTGATAAGTTAGTTAAAATCTATTTTTCTGGGTGGATCTATGTCATTACCATGCTGAACATGGCACAGATAACAGTGCCATTTGTGGAGCTGCAAAAATGAGAGGTTCCTTAGACCGCCTAAGCTTTTGCTGGAGCTAATCGTTCATATTTTATCATTAAAGAGGAGTACTTAATTGCTTTAAGTTCTAAAAATGTAAAAATAACAGCCTGTAGGGGTTTTTTTCAGTCTTGACCTGTTGAGCTTTCCATTTTTATTCCTTGTCTGTAGTCACCCAAAATTCCTGTCATATCCCCCTTCTTCTGTTGAAGGTGTATTTTCCATTGGTTTATAATTCACATGCAAAAATTTTAAGACATTTTTGGCTACTGAACCTGACTTTTTTCCCCTTGATTGATTGGTCACAAACTTGACAACATGACATGAAACTTGCAAAAGACTTTAAGCATGTAATAGTCACTGCAGATACCAGAATTATGTTGCATTTCCTGAAGTAGACCCCTCATAATTCCTCTTCCACTACCCTCATCCTTAATAGATCGAAAATTCATTTCAAAACTCACTTACATGGTTTGTGTTTTCAGTAGGTATTTGGGCACTGCATTTGAAAAAAATAACACACTTTTTAATGATCTTGTATAACTGCAGTATTTTTTTAGCATTACTTAGATCTGCAAACTGTCTCCAGGGAAAAGCATCAGGCATTCCTACATAGTGACCCACTTAGGTTTTCTTCCTTATCGTATACTGTAGTAACCATGAACACTCCCAGAAGTCTTAACTGAGTGACATGCTAGGGGAATACTATGAATTTAGTATTCCCTTGACTGCAATAAATATTTAAGGTGTTGGTATGAGAAACATGAGTTACTGACTATGTATCTGAGTCCTTCCTTTAACTCAGATTTGAATATTTCTCATATAACATAAGGTATTCCACTGCATAGTTAATAATTCCTTATTTCACAGAAAATTACAAAATAATTTTGCTCATCTTCATGGATTACATTTAAAATCGTTTCCATTTCCTCCTTCACCAAGGTCTATGCATTACAGTATTCCATACTTAATACTCCCTCTTCTCCGTGAGCCTTCATATTGTATCTTTAGTTGTAAGCTTCTTTCACACCATTGCTATGCTTGAAAACAGTAGCTTCTCCGCCTTTGAACAGATTTTTAAATATAACCATCTCCCCTGGTTGCTATTTATACTTGAAGCTCAATCTTTAACAAAAAAAAAAAAAGAAAAAAAGAGATAATTTAACACTGACCTAGTTAAATAAAAATAGTTCTTGTTTGTTTTTTTTTTTAAATTTCTTTTCAATTTAATTTTCGAGCCTCCTGACTGCAAAAAAATTATCTCATTTTGACCTATGTGTCAAACTTAGTATGTTTTTAGTTCCATCTATTTCTCTTATTAAAGATATTTCAAAGTGTCTGATTATTATCTGAAAGTACTTTCACAGGAATCAGATTTTACTATGAGACAGCTATATATCAGATTGAGATATAACATGATGTAATGGCTTGTAATGAAACACACGCAAATTCAGTTTAATGTGCCTTTTTCTTTAGGAAGAATGATTAACTGTTGGAGTAATTTGTACAAGATGTGGTGGACTCTTTATCTCTTTGGTCGTCTTTCTGAAAGATGTCTTGAGCTATTTTAAACTGTTAGTTGGTTAGAGAATGATGGTCTGAATCAACCACTGGGTGAACCTTTACACTTATTAATCTGCCAAACAGTCCTGTAAAAAGAAGCAGATGGCAATGCTAGGAAGTCTTATAAAATACTTAATCTTGAAGTGGAATTTTATTCTCATAGTAGGGCTGGGTAGGTGTAAAGCATCCATGTTCTCTCCAGTTATCAGGAAGTATTTGACCTTCTGGAACGAGTAGGAAATTGGTGTTTCTAGTTTTCTATCAGTGCCATAGCAATGTTTTTGGCATACAAAGCACAGAAGTGTACAAGTGTGGTCAGTTTTATAGGGAAGTCATTCAGAATTTAAGACTCACCTTGTGCTTTTTCGAGAACTATTTTATTCCACTAAAAAGACACTGTATCTATAGGGCACTCCACCTGTGAAAGGTAATGATAGCACTTAAGCTGGTTAAGAAAAATTAATTCATAATGGTTATGCAAAAATATTTCTACCGTTATTCACTCAATTGTGGAAATTATACTTAAGGGATACCTTTACAAGTACTTTATTCAAATTGAAAGTTGAATAAAAAGTCATAGGATTGAATTGTAAGTTAGCAATGCAGTATTCTTTTCATTAAAAACCTACTTCCCTTTAGAAAAATTGTATCAATGCTGATTTTCTTCTTGGAAGATCCTCTTAAAATTGCTTATGAGAAGTGAGTATATTTTGTATAATATAAGTTGTTGTATGGCCTCTATTAGGTGTGACATTAGTTCCCAGCATAGCTGTGTTTGATTTATCATGCATTTTGCTTGTGACCATCTCCTTTACATAGTTTTTGTTGAGCATCTGATTTGAGCTACTGCCAGATGCCACATTTCACAAGGACAAACATAGGGTCTCCTGTCTTTAGCCTGGAACTGTTAATTGTTCTAACCCCTCTTCTCTCACCCAAAAGGTACCACTTGGTTCGACTTTGAGGCAAATAATTCAGAGAGCAGTAACTAGAAGTGACATTGTCAGCTTTTCTATTCCAGGCTAATATTTATCACATAACATACAAAGGTTTTGGCATACTACGTACAAACTAAACTGAAGTCAGAGTCCGTGCTGAAATCTTTGTTCAGAAGTTGAATTCATGTCAGTGTAGGAAGCAAAATAAATTATTCTGAGTTGAAGCAACAGTTTTAGAAGGCTAGAAATGAGAACATTTTTCATAGTGCAAAAATTAATTCAGTTACTCCATTTTTTTAACATTTTAATTTAAACTTTAAAATAACCCTTTGGGCTGAGAGTGTATGAGAAATTTCAGCCCAACAGGGATTTTTTTTCAAAGCTAAAAGATAGTGAAAATAGTGCTAAGGATGGAATTACTTCTGTAGAACATTAACTGTGACTCTGTGCTATAATTACCTTTCTTAGATGAGACTGCAGCATTTTTGTTGTGGAAATGTCTTTACACTTTGAAGCTACCTCTCAATTAAGATGAATTCTCTGCTGCTTCATGTTTGTCTCTGGCTGGACAGCAAATAGGCAATGATTGTTTTTTTAAGTGAAGGTTATCCAAATCTATGAGGTAGGTTTTATTTTTGAAAGGAAACCTTTGTGATCTTAACAATGACTGTATACTTTTAATTCCCAGCTATATGATCTGGTATTTGGTTCTGCTGATTTTACATTTTTCACTGCATTCTACTAACTAAGTAATCTAGATGGCTCTGTAAAACTTACTGGTATTCTTATTCTTTATCATGCTTTTAATTTTTACCATCTCATAGTAAATATAAGGAAAAGCTAAGAAACTTCTGAAATATGAATATAAAGATGCATAATGCAACATATTTTAATGAAAATATTAGTCATAGCTATTAGCCAATTTCCTAAAAGAAATATGAATTAATTAATGTAATAACACTTTAATTTTAATATATTGTGGTACTCAAAATAGAGAGAGTAAAATTAAGCAGAATCTTCATGAATACTTGGATATTTTCTAACAGGGCAAATAAATAATGCAGCCATACAGGATAATAATGAGGGCAGAATAAACACTGGAGCTTTAGTATAAGAATTATACATGTCGAACTTTATTAAATGTTTTGCTGAAATGTTTAATCAGATTCAGATTAAAAAAATAATTAGTAACATCTGTTATTATCATGCCAAAACCAGAAAGCAGGATCAATTGCATATTAAACATTTATATAGACTTCCTGTGAGAACCAAGAACTGTGTCGATACATGGCATGAAGCTTTAACTCACTATTCACTTTTCAAAGAGAAAGACAACAACAGAAAAATGAGTGATCTTGTTGGAAACTGCCTTCTTCAGACCTTCCATTGTTAGATACTGTGCCTCCTACAAGAGAAATTGTTGAGTCTCCATTCATGTACATATGTTTTGTACAATCTATACACCTGGCAGCTTATACATTCTGAACAAACATATACAAAGTCTATAGACGGTTTTGTTTCTGGTCTCAAAGAGATTTATATCAGATGATGGGACAACTATTTGAGCACAGATGTCTTATCTAAGGTAACAGGTTATTTTATAACAATGAATCATAAATAGTTTATTTGCAAGTTCATAATTACTGTCTTGATAATGTTTATGCAATATCAGAAATAGGTCTTTGCTTTCTCTGTCAATGACTTCATACACACCTTTAAAAAAACCTGCATTTGCATACAGGAGTAATAATTTTCAAATTTTCTTGTTTGAGAGCTGCCCTGAACACTGATATTGGGAAAAATACTTGGAGAATGTTTGCACAGTTTTCTTGAGCTTTCTGTAGGGTACAATTATCTCTGTAGGTGGAGTAGCAGGCTGCATTTGTTCATGCTGAATACACTTCTACGTTAGGTATGTTTTACTAATTTAACATTCTAAGTATTTAATTGTCTTTATAATGGTTCAATCAGCCATATGCCTCAGAGGTTACACTGAGAACTTGTTTGATCCCCAGCCAAGGTTTACTTTCAGATTATAATGAGCAGTTAGTAAGTACTCACCATCTGTTCAGGAGAAAAGAGAAATCTTCTATGTCTGAGTGGACAAGTGGGAAAATAATTTGGAAAGCTGATTATTAGTTCATGTAAGTAGATAATGGGCCAAATTTTGTTTAGAAAGAACTGAGAGAAAGCAAAATGGTTAGTGCTACAGACTAGCCCTGTGTATCAATACAAGTAGAGCACTAACTGACTAGAAAATAGGTCAGGAGAAAAGGTCCTGGGGCTTCTATTGGATAGCAAGTCTGAATAATTTCTGAGTAACAAATTTTGATTAGATATATGGATTTTTTTATCATAAAAAAAAGATGATCACACACGAATATGTAGCCCAGGGAGCTTGACTATTCAACCTTGATAGTCAAAACTTGATTTGACATGGTCCTGAACAACCTGATTTAACTCGGCCCTGCTCTGAATAGAAATATGTTTAGCTCATGACCAAAGGGCCTGTTCAACCTGAATTATTCTCTGATTCTATGATTTAGCTACATGATATAATTCCTCCAAATTATGTGTAAAACCAAACCACTGGAATGGCTATTTTATTCTGAGGTGAAGTGGACCCAACAGATTATTCTTTTTTGCTGCTCTGGTCTTAATTATTCCTTGAAACTGAAATGTAATGAAAAGAAGCAATGTGAGATTATGTGGTAAAAACTACATTCTTATTTCATTTTAACAGTAGGAGAATGAGGTGCTTGTCTTATCTGATGCTAAATTTGATAGCTGAGAGCTTAAGTTAGAAACCCAGTTTCCAGAGGGTTCTTCTATTGTCAGTGAAGTAATGAGTTGGAGAACCTAAGACAGATACTCTGAATCACCTGTTAGAAGAACAAATTTCATTTTGACTATATTGAGCTTCAGGGAACTAGCCATTTATATACCCACATTTGTTAAAAAGAAAAGATTTTAAGATCATGTTTTGAGTCCTTAGTAAATCATGATCAAAGCACTTATATGCTTATGTTCTGGTACTGGCAAAATCTAATTCATAAAGTGTATGCAAGAGCTGCAAAAATGTCTGTGTGTCATTAGAGATTTCCTCATTGCTTAGGGCTACAACAGTTGTTGGACACTTTGTGCTGAGATAATAAAACAACATGAAAAGTTCCAGTGCTGCTTGCTTAGCAGTTAAGAACTGTCAGTAACACATTCTAGCATGTGAGTATCATGGTGTATCTGTGTGTCAAATGGATGATCTAGGAGCAGCTGTAAGAGCACAGGCTAAAGAAAGAAGTTCCATTATGGAAAGACTATGTCCTGTTTTATATCCTGCTCAGAAAGGCAGTAGGTTAGCATCCAGTATCTTGGATTGGTTTGTTGTTTCTGTGTCTTAATTCCCAGAAATGTAGTCTTGCCTTATAGAAAAGGATGTTGTGTGAATCATAATGAAGAAATCTATCTTTCTTTTTCTGAATAGCAGATCTATTTGCTGGCTTATATTGTGTTTGGAAAAATAAGTAATTATGCAACTATTTGCTCCAAAGTACTTTGTTTGAGGGCTCATGGAATGGGATTAGCACACAGTATATGATTCTTTTGTACTTTAGGGTTATTCACAAGCATACAGACAACTTATGAATCTGTTCGCAGACCCTAAAGGAATGCAACCAGAGGTGTTTCAAGCTAAATCATGTGTTTGTACAAATCTCTTTTTCTTTCATGTTGGAGAGGTGGTGGGTCAGACTTGACTATTGAGTCTTTAAGCTAATTTGTCTGGTGCCAGCATGGTAGTAGATAGTAACAATACAGGCAATAGATGTTTCTGAAATGTCTTTCTTTATGAGTAGTTCGTGGCATCTGAAATTTTGATGAGCTAGCATTCTTATGTTCACATGCATTTCAGCCACTAGGATATAGAAAATACTGGTTTTCATAGTCTGTCCTCTGTTGAACTGGTTGTACAATCCTGTCTTTTAGATTTGTGTTGAACTTTCATTTTTAATTTTCTACTTTTAATTTTGAACTGTCATTATTTATATCCTGTGAATTACATTAATCTGCAGATTCTGAAGGTAAATTAGTGCTGCAGTCATTGAGATCACAGTCTTTACAGTAATTTCAAGTTTCTAGTTTACAAAACACAGTAAAAAACTTCCTTTGCCCAGAAGTGATTTAGAGTGTTGTGGTAAATTGTCACTCTCAGCTCCCACATCCTGACTTTTTTTGTCACATGGGAGAGGTAATCTAAACAATTTGTGGGAATCTTAAACCAAATATTGATAGGTAGAAAGAATAACTCTTTAATTACACACCAGGATTTCTGTTAATCTACACTGCCTAATCTTGGATTAGGTATTATTACCATAAATCCAGATAAATCTTTTTAGAAATGAGGAAGTTTTTGCTAAACAGAAGACTTAAGAGTCAAATGGTTCACTGAGGTATATATTTCTTCATAGAATTCAAACAGCTTAAATAAAATTTTATATGGCAAAACACTAGTAGTTTCCTATAGAACGTGTCAAAATTTTTTGTGTCAAACTTTCACCTAGGTTGATACTTGTTAGCTGTAGGTAGAAATAATATTTTAATGGCAGGTAAATTTATCCTGGAATAGCAGGGGGAGAGAACAAAACAGGATGGTTCATCTGCAGCTTGTATGCTAAAAATGATGAGAGGAAGGAATTAATCAGCTAGGGTTTGTTTGTTTGTTTGTTTTGTGGTGTTTATTTAGTTTTGTTTTTTTTAATCTTTAACTTCTTAGAGAGAATAATCTATAACCAGTTGAGGTTTATTTCCAATGACTCCTCACACAGTACATTTGCTTGTTAAGTAGAATCCTTGCTAAGCTTAGACGTTACTTGCAGCTCTACCAGAATAAAGCAGTACTCGAGCTGTTATGAGTTCTGGAGAAACAGTGACATACCCTGCTTGCAGACACTGGCTTCTCTAGTTTCTGCAGCTTCTCCTCTGACCTGAGTATTCCCACTTGACTCTGTTCAACAACCTGAACTACTCTGCCTTCAGGCACTTCTCTTAAAGAGGCCTATATAGCCAGTTCTTAAATCAGCTCATGCAGTTGCCAGGAGCTTGCAGGTTTCTGAATTCCCAGAGGAATAACTTTAAGGTGATGAGTTCTGTAAAGACAATACTTTACTGGCTGTCAGATCACTCAAAACCCCCTGGATTTATAATGAGATTAAGAGTTAAGGTGCATGTTGGTTTCTTCACAGAAAACACGGATTTGCAATAATCAAACATAAGGTTATATAAAGAGATAAAATAGAGAAAAGCAGGGTGCACATGCAGAAACAATGAACATTTTCCTTTCTACCGCCTTAGGTAGCTCTTATAGCTAGTGGGAAAACTGCTTGCTTGCTTATCTACTCTTAACCTGTCTTTTCTGTGACTGCATACAGGGACCCCATGTGGCAATGTAGGGACTAGGTAATTTCTTTCCTTCCTTATTATTAAAGCTTCTTGATTAACTTTCCTTAATTAGTATGCTCTGTCCTTCGGAGTACTTTCTGTTGTAACAGCCTTCTAAATATGCATTAGCAAAATGACATATAATATGAGAAATGTTACATGCTTATTCTTGGTATTAGATTCATATAAATTCTTTCTATGTGTTGTACAAATACTAACCCTGATAAAACTGGAGAAAATTTGCAATGGATGCTAGGATGGTTTCACCTTATACATGTTTAGTTTCAGATTCCTTTCTGAGATAATATCCATGTGTATATATATTGAAAAGCAGTGTTTCTGGTCTCATTAAACAAGTATACTAAACACTAATATTTCATTTTTTGATAATGTAATAAATTTCTGTGACTAAGCTTTTGAATAATACTGGAGCTGACTTTGAATATACTGAATATTGAATATTCAATATATTGAATATAATTGTCAGAGAGACATCACATGACTGTTATGTTGCATATACCCAATTCTCCTAACTGCACTGCTTGTGAAGGTAGTTTGGGACATTCTTTGTATAGTTGTGGACAATTTGCTGGGAGTAGAAGTAGAATCCTGCAGCTCAAAGACTCAAGAGACATTTGAGAAAAATGACACTCATAAGACCTAATTGTGTATTTTATGACACTGTTCAGCTTTCAAAAATATTAATCTACTGTAACCTAGAATTTTAATAAATAGTAATAAATTTTTATGAAAATTTGAAGAAAGGAAGAAATCTTAGAATGAGAAAATATTCTGTCTCAGAAATAAACTACAGGGAAAATGATGGATCCTGAAATAATAAAATTTTACATTGTTCATATTTTTGAAGGAAGAAATGAATTCAAATCCCTGATCTGTACCATTTAGTGAGAAAACCTAAAGGTTAGCCTCTGGAATGTGGTCCAACCATCATTTATTTACTACTTCTGGTAAATGTTTATTGACTATTTTTGACAGGAGAGGTCATGTCAAACTTGCTATTTATATATATATATAAATCTGTTCAATGGAAAAAAACTACAGAGTTTCTTGAACAGGTGAAAGTATGAAAAGGTTTTGCTTCAGGATGTTGTAATATAAAATGAGATATTTTTGGTATCTCATAAATTTTCATGAAGCTTAACTTTGGAGAGAAAAGAATAAAAACTGACTGGAAGATAGAATGAGCTGGGATCATCTGCTTTTTAAATATTTGCATGTGGTTGTTATTGGAGAATGGATTGGATATGAAGCACTCGTGCTGATTGCTACTCAGCTGTTGAACTAGGGAGAGAATTTGGTCCTAAATCAGGTAAGATACCCACCTCCTGAATCATCCTCCATCTTTTCACAGAATAATAAACAGTTGAGCCATTCTAGTTCTAACTGTACATTTCTTAGCTGCTTTATTTAAATTAGTTCAATAATTTTCTGGAGAACATTTATTTAGAACATTAATTTCATATGCAATAAACTTGGTATGAAGATGGTATCCTGTATTGAAACAGAGGAGTCTTTATAAATAAAGTATTTGTAGGAAGAGACGAACTATTTTATAAAGTGAATGCTGATTTTTTGGGGAAAAAAAATCAGTGTAGTATTATGAATTTCAGTTTTAGATTTGTATTGATGACAAGTCTGTGAAGGACAAAAGGGAGTTTAATAAACTCTTGTTTATGTACCTGATATCTGAGGTATTTCAGGTGACTCAGCTAAGCCAAGACAGACCTCTGTATTTTGACATGAAATTACTCAATAACAAATTTGCCTACAAGTACCAATTACTTCCATCAAGCAATAATAAAAATGTTATCTTGCACTTCTCATAGGATGAGGATACCATAAACAAACTGTGAATCCTACAGTGCCAGGACCATTTAGATGAAGTCACTAAATGTGTAATTGAGTAAGAAATACCCAGGCATCAGCATACTGTTTAGGCTTTTATTTTCTGCTGTTTGCCAATTATCAGTTAGTATTTAGTATCTGGATTTCATGATATTTATCACTCTGGCATTTCCTGTCATTTCCTTCACTGATCTCTTGGATCTTTCTAAGATGCTACTCTTTATGTCTTAATATCTTTACTTTTCCAATGACTTAAAAAAAGCATCAATTACAGTTTATATTCAGCTATTTTAACCTTTTTGATTTACAACACAGGAAAAATACTATGGATGGTGTGTTTGTCTGTTATAAATCTTGAAATATTGTTTAGTTTGTAGTAGTGTGAGCTTAAGATGAAGTAATGGTTAAATAGTTTACACTTCAAGTGACAGCACAATACAATAACAACACATCTAATGGTTCCTCTTTAAAGAAATAATGTTCCAGCTTTATGCATCTCTGAAGAAAATGGTCCAGCTTAGACCAATTAAGATTTGTCTTTTTTTATACTCCTAGAGCCCAATTTTATACATTCAATTTAAACAAAATCCAATTTAAAATATTGGTTGGCTTGCAAACTCCTGGCAAGAGAATGTGAATTGGTTAAGAAAATAGACCTTTTAATTTTCATATTGATTCTTAGCCCCTGAAAGTCTAATTTGAAAATGCGGAGTCTTCTTGATACCTCCTACAGCACTGGTAGTGGGAAATACAGACAGAATTAACTTTGAGAGAATGTGATGTTGTACAAGACAATTTCCTAATAAGATGATAATTTATGCTCACATTTTGTAAAAGGAAATTAAAAAAAGTGTATTTCTCCTTATCAAGATTGCTGTAAAACCACTGCAATTTTCAAAATGTGGTCCAATAATTACTGTTATGGATGGATTCTCTCTGCATACCTCATACACAAAATTCTGACTTTCAGCTGTTTGTTTTGTCAAGAAATTTACTTCTTTCTAGGACAAAAAATTGTTGTTCAATGGAATATTCTTTATTTTACTATGAACTACTTACCACAGAGCTTTGCTTGTGTTTGTGAAGATGATGTGTATGAAACTTACAGTGATGTATTGCTGTTAACTGAAAGGGTAAAAAAAAGCCTTAGGAAAATTTGCATCAAGAAACAGCACGTTTCATGAAGGAAATTCTGTCACTGGGACAGAGGCAGCTCTGATGACCATGGTGAAGAGAAGCATCCCCTTTACTCTCCTAGGCCATACTGATATAGTGAACGTGTGGCAGTATGGGGTCTCTGATGGAGGGATGGTTGGAAAGGTGGCACAATAATGCTCTTAGGTGCTGTGTGAGGCACCTCCCTGGCTTTGCAGGAATCAAACACTAGGTAGCAGGAAGACATTGATGAGACTTACCACAAGTAGGGAGGACAGAAGTCCTCACAGTTCCCTGATAAATTTCAGCTTGTGTCTATCTTTACTCCTCTTCAGTTTCTTCCATAAAAATCACATTCACCTGCATTTTTATTACCTGATTTATTTGATTCTGATTTTATTGTAGCAAGAAAAACCAAACTAGCTTCAAACTAACTGTATAAATATAGATACCAAAGGGATAGCTGAGTACCAATGTGGCTGCAGTCACTGTTGCCATTGTTCTCCTCCATTGCTTTTTTCCCCTCCCCTTCTCTGTAGTGATCTAAATGGTAAAAACATTTTTTATGCCAGTTTTCATTTGTCATCAATACAGGAGCAGGCTGCATATTCCATTTCTTTGGCTACACGATATCTTAGCTGCTGCCAGCCTGATCTTTCCTAACTGGAGTTATTGAGTACGTACTTGTGTTGGAAGCTGGGACTTATACAGAGGTAATACGCTAATCAATATATCTTTGATGTACTAGAAAGAAACTGTGATGTTGTATTTTACATAAGAACTCAAGTAATCAAGCAATGAAAATTTTACATTATTGATGGCATTCTTATTAGCATAATTCTTACGGAACAGCAGTTTAAATTTTCTTACTTTTCTAAGTTATTTACAAGGCATATTTCAAGATCTTGAGGGAAAAATAGTTCTCATATTGTTCTATAGGTGAATCCTGTCATTACAATTATTGCTGACAAATGAGCAGGCTGCTACAATGGAGAAATATAAAAAAGGTGCAGTGTTCTTAAAAAAGAATGAAAATAGTCTTTTTATGTCATCTGTAATATTTAGCTTGTTTTATTTTTAAAAATTTGAATCTAGCCCCAAAGAAATGCCATTGTTGAGGAAAAAGATGAAATATTTCCTGGAAGATCTATTGATTATCTGATGCTATTGTAGGGCTATTAAAAGAAAACCTGAGACAAGTTATTTTACATAGAGATTGGATGATCAATATTGGAACAAAAATGTTCAAGATTTGGCTTTGTGTTTTCTAGAAAAGACCTCACCGTTGTCTTATTACTCAAGAGTCAGTGTGGTTTATATTACTTAAAATTTGCATCACTTGTAATTGGTAAGAGAATTCTATACCTCCTCTGGCAAAGTGTACTGTTTTATAAAAATGTTTGCTTCATAGAACATATCCACCTCTGAGCTGCATGGTACTGCAAACATATTTAAACAAAATTGGCAAAATCTTAAAATGGTATTTCTTTCTGCAGAACAAAAAAGGGCATTTCTTTGAATAGTCTATTTTATGTGGAGCCACTGGGACAGACACTGGGGATTTGGGGTTATATTAACTCTGGTGCAAAACTCCAGTGTGACTTTGTTTCCAAGCTGTTAAAATGATGGTAATACTTAGTTTCTGTCACCTGTGATCTAGTTATCTCTGTGAGTCATGAGATTTCCAAGGCTGCCCCTTATTTTGTGTTTATAAAACGAACAAAACTGAACCCTGATTATGTTTGGAACCTCTAGCTGCAGCTGCTCTTTCCTCTGTTACTCCTCACTCTATCCATTCTCTGATGCCTCTATGTATTTTCTTTTCTCAACAGAATTCTGATCAAAAGGATAAAGAAAAATTAGTATGAGAAACTGAGTAACAAATTCCATATAGAGGAACATGGAAAATAGTTTGCTCTATTTTGTGTTCACAGTTTGATCAGGAATAAGATTAAATAAAACAATAATAATATTAAAATAGCATTACTAATAATAAAATATTAATTAATATTATAGTATTAATAAATACTAAAATAGTAAATATTATTATTATTTTTACCTGAAGTAGGTGTATGCTTGTAGTTGATAAAGACGTTTTACTTTCCTCTGACATATTTTAATTCAAGCATATTCTCACTATATAATTCCATGTCTGTTGGCATCAGCCCAATAGCACATATATAGAAATATTAATTCTTTTTTACAGTGAAAGTCCCTGTTGCAAAGAAGCAGCATATTCACTGCAGTTGGAAGATAATGACATGGTTTGATAAAGAGTGAGTTATTGCTAGCAATTACTGTGGTTTTATTAGAGACTTGTTAGCAAGTGGATACAACAGTTTGTCTACTGTAAAACTCCTATTACTCCACATTTTTGGCACAAGAAACAGTTTTCATTTTGTTCTTTTTTCTGCTTTACATAACTAGTGAACATAAAGGTAAAAGGTAGATAGCAGAAAGTGTCCCTTTTGTGATCTGGGAATCCTATAGTGCTTCCTGTTGCAAGGGAGCTGCCACTAAGGTTGCCCATAAAGGAAAGGAAGTAGAACTACTCTCATCTGCATACTGGAGAAAGGATGGGGAATTCTGATACCTTCCTATATAAATGGCTAAACTGATCTTGGCTCTTATATTTGTATGTATTTATCTAATGAAATTACATGAGAACCTCCAGAAATGGTAATTCAGCAAATCATTTAAACCTACTCTTATCTAGAAGGCTGTATATAAACACAGAAATTTATTTGCTTATCTTGCTCTGATTTGTTAGCACTGTCAGGCAGAATATTTCTTTTTGAACTTGCTATACATAGAGTTTCTTGAGGGTTTTTTGTTCTTTTGGTTTTGACTCTCATGCAGTTAAAATTCTCATTTAGTAATGGATAAAAGGAATTTTTTAGATGTACACATGTATACACATAGATAGCAATGCAGAACAAGGGAAAATTCATCCTGATGAGATTTGCCAATAGCCAACATAATCACAGCTGCTATTTTTCTTCATGACATCAGACTTGAAACACTCTCACAGTTTTCTGCAGCAGAGGAAATTATGAACCTCCAGATACTTGTGATTTTTGCATGGAGATGAAGCATATTAAGATTAGTCTATTTGACATAAAGATACATTCATTAGCTTGTGTTTAATGAATAATGCTTTCTTAAAGTTGCATCTAATTATTGCCCTTGTGTAGCAGAAATACATCTAAGGAAATGTATGTCAGCTGTTGAAAAAATATATCTGCCTATTCTTCTTTAAGGACATGCTAATTGTTCTTTGGGGTTTTCATATTTTTTTTTTTTTTAATCTTTGTAGTGGTGGTCATTTAAAAATACCTCTGCTTATGAAAAGTACATAACATTAAGGAGCCGAGGACATCTCAGGGAGGCTGTACTCAGAACACACACATTTTGTTTGACTCTTCAGATGTGCTAAAAGAGATCCTGACACATGCCAGCATGTTAAAACCCAGAGTGGGCTGTGGGAATTTTCCAGTTTACCTATGAAGAATAGTTGGAGATTAGATGACGATATAAAATTTATTTGAAATATGTTAGTGTTGCTGTAGGGCTAGTCTATGCAGTCTGTTTTTTGTAGTGTCTCTTCAGTATACAAATACATGCAATTTAAGAAGGAACAGGGAATAATATCTAAATGCTAGGTCATAAGGTCAGGGACAACATAGGTCTTTGGTGTTTTACAGCATTGTTGGTCTTTCTCAGTTCAGTTCATTTCTCTGTTTAGTCCCTCGTGATTTTTCCAGTTCTATGGGAAAGTGTACAATAGAACATATTTCTCTTCTTATTTTTGACTTTTCTTCAGTAATACCTTCATAGAATTGAGCAGTTTACCCCAAAAGCAATGTTTTTCTGTGCTCACATAAATGCAAATGCTGCCCTGAAGCTACAGAGCTTTTAACTCCTGATTACTTATTTTAGTACATTTTCTGTTTTCTCTCTCTGCTGTTTGAATGAATCCACAATACTCTTGTTTCTTTTAGTATCTGTGCTTACATTATTTCATCAAGTGACAACTCCAATTTCCAAGGTGATACCCTACAATTCACAAATTTCCTTCAGCTCTCTTAAATATTTTTTAGTAGCTGGTACTCCTTGCCACAAGATCATTAAAGTGTGGATATTCTGAACTTAATGAAGTGCTTGAAGGCCTTCTCTCATGAAAAAATGTTTAAGAAAGAAACTGCCAGCTGTGATCTTTAATCCAACATGATTTTTTGGTCTGTTTTATTGTCATATGAACTCTTTTAAAGATAAAACATGTTCGACCATCATATCTCTAGAAATATTAATTAATGAATACTGGAGCTAATAATACAGAATGGATATGTTTGCCAGTTCTTTGAAAAGAAAAATTTATACTAATTTTGGATACGATCTAAACTTTTATTCATAATTACATGTAAAACACGATCTGCTTTTAATATTTCTTGCTTAAAAAAATATTTTTTGAAAAGACGTATTACTTTTTGGTTTGTCATGTGAAACTCACAAGTTCTTTTTTCTAGAAGGGCACTTCTTACCATCACCTCTTTCCTTGTCTGTTTTTGGAAACATGTAGATGCTGAGATGATTAAAGAGGTCTGGGATGAGGGGAGTGAGCCAGTAGTTGGTATGGTATTTAGCTCCTTGCCAGGTAAAATCATGATACTAAGATATGATTTTAATATAAAAAAGGTAAATTAATACATGGATTAGGATGGCATTATGCTGCTATCTCCAGTGACAGGAACAACAACTTTTTAGGTGTTCTGTTTTGTTGAGCTCCAGTTATCTCTGTGCTTCTCCCTGCCTGGTCTTCTAAATACAGTCTCAGATGTTTCCTATTCATTCCACTTTATGAATTTTATTTCTCAAGCCCTGTAAGGTTATGACTCCCCCCCATTTCCTCTTTGCCAGTGTTTTGCAGTTTTCTCTCAATAATTCTGTGCAATCTTAGCCGATACTATTTTGTGTGGCATTTACTTTTCCTTGGAATCCACAGATAGAACTGCTGAGTTTAAAATGATTGAAAAA
Source organism: Pipra filicauda (assembly GCF_003945595.2). Lineage (NCBI taxonomy): Eukaryota > Metazoa > Chordata > Aves > Passeriformes > Pipridae > Pipra > Pipra filicauda. The sequence continues at coordinate 92,486 of NW_024104907.1, forward strand.
AATAAAAGCAGAAATTTCATACAATTTAAATTTATCTTTGATATTTTAACACTTCTGTATATTTTTTCACATTTTTCATATTCCCAACCAACACGAGTGACTTGTTGGACATTTGGGTAGTATACAATCTTAAGTGTACAAGACTTCATTCAGTCCTTATGAACCAGAAATATTTACCTGCATTTGGCTTAAAGTAAACAGACTTTTAACTAATAGGAACATTCTGTTAGAACATACTGTTCTCATTAAACAATGTAGGGCTAAATTGGAAATCGTTGATATCATCAGGAAACAGCAGATCTGTCTGTTTGCTCTTCCCATGCTTGTCCTGAATTCAACATCCTGTGCTGTTTTGTGAAGAAGTAAACAAGTGAAAATTGACTTTGACAGTGTAGAGTGTCTTCTGAATTTTCCGGAGATTTTAACTTCTTTTATTTAAAGATGCTTTTTCCCTTGCACGGCTTATACATGAAGACTATTAAGCCAAAACAGATCTGCTTAAAAAGAAATTAAGTTTTAATAAGATGCTTTGCAGTAGAGCCCTCTACACAGATACCATTAGAATATGAGAGCAATAGCTATTTTTATAAGTGCAAATTCTGTGAGCTAGCAAATGTACATAAACCAGCTTAAAGTGATTTCAGCATGTGTACAAAACAGCTTATTACTGAACGTCACTGCATATGTTCCTTACCTCTTTTTTGTGTCAAGTGAAAGAACAGCTAACTTTTGACCCTGATCATAGAGAAAGAAATAAAACTGTGAAGGATGAATTCAACCAAAGCACAGTTTTATTCATTTAGTTCACCTTTGAGCTGCCTGGCTTGGCCACACTGACCCATGCAATGCAGAGTTTTGTTTCCTCTTCGGTTTTTTCATCAGGTGAAAGTTACCGTTGTCTTCACCTGTCTTGGCTTTAGCTTGCTGCTGCATATCGACCCATTTTTTTCTAGAATATTAAGTAGTTTGTAGCAACTATATTGTTCTGAGAGTTCTAAGGGTTTTGGCTACTTTGAATAATGCTTTTTTTTGATTCACTTCTCATTCCATGCAGCAGAATAGACCCTTTCAGTGCAATAATCTAAACCTCAGTTTCCTTTTCTTCCTATCAGGTCATGAGCTGAAGATTTAAAACAAATCTATCAGAACACCTGCTTTAGCTGAGAGCTTAAACAGTCAGTCTTTATTTGGTACTAGCTAGACCACTTAGGAATGGATGACTTTCATGTTCATCATGGTGATGCAAAACAACTAAACAGGTGTTCCCTTCGTGTCAGCACAGACAATATATTGCTACATGGAAATAATTACATTAGGTTAACATGGTTAGGGTTTCTCTGAGGACTGGGCTTCAAATCCGAACTATAGATATCGAATTTTGTGAGTTACTGATGCTTGGGTTTCCTTCCTTCCTACCTGCCTGCCTGCCTATCTCCCTGCCTTCCCTCCTGCCTGCCTGCCCACCTCCCTCCCTCTCTCAGAAGAAGCTGGCTTATTGCCTTGTTTGAAGGGATTTCAAAATGGTATTTCTGAGTACCGTAACTATTAGGCTTCATGGTATGGCATGAAGGTGCAAAGGAAGGAATGCCATTACCTAAATTCTCTGGAGAAGCCTAGTTTTTTGAGGGAAACAGTACGAGAGGAAGCATGACTACAGGTTGGTGACTAGGGGAAAATAAAATATTTGGATTCATATGAAAACTTCCTGTGGACTTAGTTAATTCCATCCACCTCCTTTATTTTTAAATAAACAGCTAAATAGCTAAACAGTGGTACTATACTTACCTTCCTTCCTGCAAGCTCTTTTTCTAAACATGGGGAAGCTGAGATGCACAGAAGTGAAGAGCTGCATCTCTAACACATCATTCCTGCACGCAGTCAGATTCTGGGAGGTTTGTTAGAAATAAACTACTGTTTAATAATTTGGGCTTTAATTTAAAGATCAAGCAAACTATTTCTTATTGTTTTGGTTCTTTTAAATTATGTTTTTATTATGAAATCAGCTGTGGTGATGAGCTGGAGCATCTGGGTTAGCCTAATCTAGAGATGAGCTGCAATACTGCAAAACTGCCTACATTTGCATCGGTCAGGATCACTAATGTTTCTTGGTAGCAGTGGTGGAAATGTGTCACAAGTCCTAATGCAAGGGTAGTTAAAATAGCACTAGCTATTTTTTCCTGTGTTTTGTACCAGTTAATTCTGCAGCAGCTAACTTCACTGGCGTAACACAGACAGTAACCTCATCCGGTGCTTCTACTTTCACTGAGTGAGTTGCCTGCATTGGTGCTTATCTTTGTAACTTTAAAATGGAAAATTAAAATTAGAAAAAGATGTAATTAATAAGTATGTAACTAATTTTAAATTGCAGTTCCTCTGGATAGTCAAGCCAAGCTTCTATCACTCCTGATCCACTTAAGAAAGGACTGAGGCTAGATTTGGACAGTCTGTGTCATTATAAAGAAAACTTGAAACTTTAGCTAAAGCAGCTTTGACCAGGTGTCAAGAAAAATTGTCAACAGTCCAGAAAAATTATTTTGTTGCACAAGCCTAAATTGTCCTTTCAGTTTAACTTTGTAACGTGTTATACTTTTTTGAAAAGTCACAAGCAGTTGCATACTGGATAAAATTATTGCAGGAAGACTTTTATGATTGATGTGAAAGTACATAAACTGAAGCAAGTGTTTGGGATTCCAGTATGATTTGTCTATGCATCTGTGCGTGTGAATACACATGCATGCATGCACTCTTTTAGACGTAAGCTAGACTTTGGAGAAAATCAAGAAATTTGTATTAACTTCTTTATTATTTTGTTTCTGTGACATCTGCATATATGCATTATTTTTGGGTAACCTAAAATAGTGGTCCTATGCAACTATTAAGCCTGGATATCAAAGAAAGATTGTAAACGTGCTCAAAATACTAGCTAAACCACATCTGCACAAAGCAGTTGAGCTCTGTAGCTGCTCTTTCGATGTTGCTTAGTACTGTTGGAGGAAATGTTCTTGCTTGCTTTTTGAAGTAAGTCAGTTAAAGATATACAATGGTATTAAGACTTTGATAAATGTAGGGTTGTCTTTAAGGCATGTGAAAACTGCTTGTGATGCAACCTGATAGGTTTATGAGGATCTTGGAAATTATTGTACAACAATTTTTTTATTATTATTATTTATATTATTCTCTTGGCCTGAAGTAATAGATTATGCATAGAAAATGGACTGATGCTGCAACAACAAGTAGATCAACTAAGAGAACACCCTTTGCCTGAGCTATCTTTAAAACTGAATGGGAAGTTGGATGATGAATTGGATAGTCTGCTTCAAAGGACAGATATACAGTGTCTGAATATGAAAAAGCATAAGTGCATGAAAGCATGTCACAACCATATGTAGTGCAGGCTGCTCTCAGTGATAAAACAGTTTACTATTGTCTTTGCCACCAACAAAGTATGTCAATTTAGGGTCTGATGCACTTGCTGCTTTATTTATTGGAGTCTATATGCAGTATAACATCTTGCAATGCCTATTGCTTAAGAGTAAAACCCTAAAATTTCTCTTTGTCTTTATTAAAATGTAAGCCTGCTTCCTTCAGTTTCTGTCTTTGATGCTTGCCTCTTGTACTTGTTTCCGAAATGCGCAAAACTTATTATGTATTCGAACCTTAATTTATTTGCAGTTGGAGGACTGAAGAGTTTCATTAGCATAACTATTTAATGGAGACAGAATTCAATATTCCTCAGAAAATAATAGAATTATGTTTGAGTAAAGTTCAAATAAAACCAAAGTCTTAAGCTTCTGGCTCCTGGTTTTTTGGATAAAGACTAAGCTGACTTTTGTACATCTGCTTTCTTACCTAGATTGAGGCAAAAACAACTTGCAAGTTTATGCTAAATAATAAATGGTCTTCTAGAATAGCAGTTTATAACACCCAAGAACCAGATTCATTATGTGAAAAGGATAAAGCTTGATTTTGAGAACATAGTGGGCCTTGCTTGACATTGGATAAACCATGATTCTGCCAGAAAAGTTTAACTTTCCTCACAGTATCTTGATTTAACTTTCCACTCTCATTTTTGTTTGAGGTGTTCTAATAATCTTTCTGTAATATTTCTTTTTTTGACTCTCTTTTTTCTTTTTTTTCTTTCTTTGTCTCTAGGGATTAAAATGTGTGGATATTGAAACATGCTGTATGTTCTTAATTCTGTATGCTTCTCTGCTGTGTCCTGCCCCTTTGTTCTTGATGTTCCATGGTTTCATCAGTTTAGACTCTTAACTCTCTAAAAGCAGTAAGGTGGAATAAGAATGCTTGTTCTTGCCTGCTGTGTGGAAATTCCATTGAAATGAGCCTAAATTAACACTAGATGATGACTCTGGCAAATCAGCTGTGGAGAAACCATCTTTAAATTTAGGCTCAAAAACCAAAGGGAAAGAAGCTAAGTTTTTCTTCTGATCTTGGAAATGTTTAGTACTTTACTTTTTCAGGCCTGGTTCTCTAGAAGGTTTGAATGCTCTTAATGCTCTTTAAAAGGTCAGCTTGGAGAAGGTCATAAGGATCTTTTTCATTCCAATTTCTAACAGTTCAGTGGTCAGGATATTTGCTTAGGGTAAAGGCAAACATTCAGATCCCTTCTGTGAGTTGGACATAGTCTGCTAAAAGACTACGCATTCATGACCACTACAACCCTTGCAACTCTTGCAACCCCAAGTTTTGGGGTTTATTTGTTTATATATTTAATTCAGATTTTTAGTACATTTGATATAATTCATATTAGCATTCCTGGAAATGGCTTTATAGTGGTGGCCACATTTCTCTGCAGAGGGAAGGAACAATGTTTTTTTATTTCCTATGTGACAGAAAGGTCAGATAATAACTATCCAAATAACATCTTCCATGATTACAGCAAAGCTGTCTTTTTTACAGATAATATGTCATTTCTGCATGAAGAGGAAAAAAAGTAGTAAGTCAGTTCTCCCTTACTGTTGGAAGCATTGAAGTATATCTCTAGTATACAGGAGCATTTGAAAATCTTTCAATTTAATAGGGACCTTACTTGATTCAGTAGATATCAAAACATACCAAGACAGACAGCTTGGCATATCTTCCGAATATATGAAACTAATTCATTTGGACCAAAGACTCCTACTGTGAGACAGGTTTCCCTCTTAAAAATGAACAAATAAATAAAAATAAAAAAAAATTTCCCAGAGTTCTGTAGGTTTTGATTGGATTTTTTTAGAAGTCTTTATCCCCAGTTATGGTTTTCTGTGGGATATTTTTCTTTTTCTTTCCTCCTCATTGATTCAAATGGTCTAATTTTTCTGTGTTCCTATTTAGAGGAAAATAGAAACAATTGTAAAACAACGTACTACAAACAACATTCAAAGTGAATACAAATACACTTTTTTGTTTCCTAGAGTTTATGATTCCTTCAGTTGGAAATTTTCCTACTAGAAAATTTTTTTCTTCCCAGATACAAACTCAGTAACTTTTTAACCTTCTGAATTTCTTTTTGCTGGTCAATGGTCCATGATAAGAATTGGAAGCTTTTGTTTACTATCTCTGAGTAGGATTGTTTTCCGTATTTTGTGAATGGCTGCAGGCTCTATCTGTTCTTAATACCAGAATTCAGACACTTTTGCTGTTTCTTGCCACTCTTAGACCGCCTGTCTCTTTCTAGTCTGCTATTATACCTTTATCCACACATTTTGGGGAGTATTTGTTCATTCTTGTTCCTTATTTTCAAGATTTTCCATTAAAAATAGTTAGGAAAAGCTTGATAGTGCATATTATACAAGCTTTCTAGCATGGGAACTGATTTCAGCTTGGTGGACTGTAAATTTTGAGCTGTCCTAAATCAAGGACCCAATCATGTTTTGTAGTGAAAAGTTGTGAATATACTTTATTTGCTGTTTACCCTCTTCTGCCTTGATACTGCTGGAACAAAAAGAACCAAATACTACTAAATCATGCTGGAAATATTCCTGCTTTTTGCCATCTGTCTAATTGTGTTTATCTTTCTAGTTTAATTTTTTTTTTTGATAAAAACTAGTTGTATGTTCCTGAAACACTGGAGTTGTTGTTAGAGTAAGCAAACTTGTTTGTGTGTGTTTTCTGAAAGATAATTTCTATTTCCGACTGTTAATTTTTTTAAAATTTTAGTGCTGGTAGGTGTTGCAAATCATGGCTTTCTTTAGTGTATAAATGGTTGTTAGTATTTTTTCATATTTTTAAATATGAGACATAAGGTTTTAGGATTTCTCAAAATTAGTTTATTCTCTATGTCAGTATTTAGGAATATTATCTATGTATTTTTAGTTTGTGACGCAAATCAGATATTGGCATACATTTCAGAGTAAGACAAAAGCATGGCAAAAGCATGTTTGTTTACAAATGCTGTATAGACAAAAAAATGGGCAAGTAATATTATCTTTTTCTAATTATTAATGCTGTAGAATATTTTCCATATACTCAAAGTATAAAATATACCAAGAAGAATAAAATAGAGTTTCATCTTGCAGAAATTGGAAATGAGATGCTGGAAAGCAGTAACAATGAAAGGGACTTGGGGGTCCTGATTGATGGCAAGACATTTTCTGAACAATTAATATACTTAATGAATTCTGAGCTACAGGAATGCTATATCTGTTCATGTGCTGGTGACAAAAGGGTCAATGTGCTGTTAGTTCCTGAGGGTTGTTATGTAGATGTTGCTCTGATACAACTCCTGTTTTCACATTGCTTATTTGTGACAGAAGTCTGACTTCACTTTGAAGCAAGATTGCAAGCTGACAGAATAAGTGACTTTAAAAAAGTGGGCTGTTTCTGGTTGATTTCAATTCTAAATAAGATATGCCTGCTGCTGTTTGGAATTATTCATATTTGTATATAAGAAAATTCAAGAAACTCATCAACAATGAGTTGTACTGGATATTATTTTTTATTAAAATGACTTCACTTAGAAAAAAACAAGTTTTCCAAACATTTCTCTGTTTTACTCTTTCTTGGTCCTATATCATGAACGTGGTCTCATGTTGAACAAATTAACTGCAATTTCTGTCTTCAGACTGAAATAACTTGCAAAAATTTAATAAATCATGAACTGCCACAATAGCAAGCAGGCTAGCCTTGTCTGAAACTTCTCCCTATTGACCCATGTATAGAGACATGTCTTCTTCATAAGTCAGCAATTATAATTAATTCAGGGAATACTCCTGCAAGCCTCCAGTGTATAAAAGCTTTGGTGGGAAAGAGTTGAAGACAAAGAATAGGAGGCTCAAAACTCTTTTTTTTTTACAATCGAAAGGAATGTGCTGATTAAAAAGCAATGCAATTCTTCTCCAATGTATTTGTAGGAGATATGACCATGGAGAAGGAAAGAGATTTTACTCTCAGTGATTAATCAGGTTTTTCAAAAGTGTGAGAGTTGCTCAGTTGCTGTCAAATATGTAGTAAAGTTAGTGTCCACTGTTACAGTGTTTCTGAAAATCAGACCTGCTGTTCATTTGAGTTCATAAGCTTTGAGTTCTGTGAAGCACATTTACACAATATCAGTTCAGAAAGTATATTTATATTCTGTATAAAAGAAATGGATATAAATGTTGACAGACACAGTGAGGAATTCAGTCACATAAGGAAACATCTTATTGGGTCATATTTAACTAGTTTCTCTTTGGAAAAACACTGATGATTTAATAGTATTTGAAGATACACAAAGATGCAACATGCTTCTGTCATGCTCATTCACTTCTGTTAAACATATAGGGAATAGTATGAATTGTGAAGTGAAAATGCATTTTTTTTTTTCACCAAACTCTTACAAATAATAGAGTGTAACTGGAACTTAGCCTTTTTAAATTCATAGATTATTAGCAGTAATTAGGTCTAGAATAAAAGTTAGTTGTATTCCCTTTCTCTCCATGAATGTGTACGCATATAAACACATATACATGCTCTATCATTTTTTTTCCCAGGAAGCTTTTAAAATTATTTGATCTTATTTGCAGGAAATAAGTATGAGAGGCAATGAAGATTCTAAAAACTGAAGGTGAAAAATCTCAATATTGTACCATTTTTATGTCCTCCCTGGCAGTTCTCTCCCTTTTTTCTCTTCCCATCTTTCCTCTACAGCCCCTTCCCCATCCCTACCTGCCCCCAACCCCATCACCAAATGAATATCTGAAGAATTTTCAATTCTCCAAAGTTTTACTGCTTAGGTCTCAGAATTTACTTCTTGCTCCCACTTTATTTTTTCTCCCCTTTTGGAAGATTATAAAAATAATACCAGTGTGTGTAAGTGGATGGACAAAAATAACTCTCAAATTTTTATATTTATTTGATAGTCATATGCATTTTTTTCAGTAATATATTTGTAAATATTGCTACTCAAGTCTGGGTTGACTAACTGGCATCTTCCTTGTCTTTCACATGCTGTAATTTGTGTTTCGTAATAACGGTTTTCAGCTGTTGTATTTGTTTAAAAAAATCCTGCTGCTTCACAGCAATATGTTCTGTTTCCCTACTGACTGAAATACCAGTCTTTTCTCTGACTGAAATATTTGTTAAATTATGTATTTATTTTGAACCAGCTTATTTTCTTCTTTAGTTATGAAATAAAAATTAGTAAAGTAAATCAGAAGAGAAAAGAATTGCAAATGCCACAGGATACTTGAGAAGAATGTGTTTTCTAAAGTCTGTTGTGTTCAGCTGCACTTGTATGTGACTTTTGTTTACCTATTAGGAGGGTCAATGGAAACAAGTTCCCCATTATTGAAAGTTAAAGCTTCCTCCGCACTTATACTACAGTTGAAACCTCTATAGTCCCAAGTAATTTCTAAGGACAAGACTATTTTTTTGACTGGGTATTCCTTCATCTGTGCTAATCATCCTTTAGTCTTGAACTACCCCCAAACAACTGGGTCTGGATTTAAGTGTAGAGCTAAATCATCGTAGGGCTCCTCCTTTAAGACTTTTATTTCCAGCGATGGTAATTGGGATATCTATTGTCTGCCTGTCCCTAAGTAGGTTCACTGTCAGCAATTATTTAAATTAGAAAAATAGAGTAACTGAAGGCTACAGAAAAAAAAATAAAAAACCTGTTATTTCAGTGGTTTAGGGGTAAAGATTTCACCTAGAGAAATTGTCCTTAAAGGAAATGCAGTCAGATTGGATTTGTGTGGAAAAACACATATGCACAAGGGAAAATGATTATTTCATTCCTGACTAGGGAAGGAGAAGAAGAGGCTATTATTTATGTTGCTCGTGAGGAAGAGTTTACAATGTAAGATAATGGAAATTTTCCTGTTGTTGGTTTTGGATTTTTGAAAGTCTTCCAGTGTACAGAAATATATATTTTAAATTGTCAGTTATGTAACAGTCCTCTGATTTTGCTCCTTGAGAGCTGGTGACTTGTACCTTCTACTGAATTTTTTGGTCTTCATCTCTGAAACAACTTATCCAGCAGATGCAAGAGGCAAAAATTACATAAGCTTAATAATATAAGCAGCAGTTAGTGACTTGTGATACCTCTTTCTAGCATAATTCATAAGAAAAATTCACTGTAAGCTTTGAACAGTTGCATAAATCTGCTTTTGTTGTTTGAATTTTCATCAGGTTTAGGCTTTCTTTCAGAAAAAATGTGTTCACGTGTTACGATACCATTTAAAATTTTTTTTAGAAATTCTGTTAGAGAAAAGAAAAATAATTTGTTAAAAGAAATTGCCTGATACGTACAAGAATCTGATGAAGCAGAATGCTTTACAATTACAGTTTTATTAATTCAACATATCTAGTCCAGTAGAGGGAGCTGGAATGCTATTCTACTTTGTGTTTGTACTAGAGATAGTTGTTTATCTAACAAAACTATATTTAATTTCAAGGTGATTTTTACCTTTAGAATGCCAAATTATTTTCATAAGAATTGTCTTTTAGAACAACTAAACAGACAGAGTTGACTTTCTTTAACCTTTTCTGTTGTTTTTATATTACAAAATGGTTAAAGTTGGGAGGGACCGCAGTAGGTCATTTGATCCAACTTCTCTGCTCAAGCATCCTAGAGCACATTGCACAGGATTGTGTCCAGATGGTTCTTGAATATCTCCAGGGAGGGAGACTCCACACCCTCTGTGGTCAATCTGTTCTAGTGCACGGTCACCTGCACAGTAAAGAAGTTCTTCATATTTCAGGTGGAGCTTCCTGTGCATCCGTTTCTGATGCCTCTTGTCCTATTGCTTGGCATCACCAAGAAGAGCCTGGCTCCATCCTCTTGACACCCTCCCTTCAGATACTTACAGACATTGATGAGGTCCCCTCTCAGTCATATCTTCTCGAGGCTGAACAGGCCCAGCTCTCTCAGCCTATTCTCATCAATGAGGTGCTCCAGTCCCCTATTCGTCTCTGTAGCCCTCCCCTGGATTTGTTCCAGGAGCTCCATGTCTCTCTTGTCCTGAGGGGCCCAGAACTGGATGCAGCACTCCAGATGTGGCCTCACTAGGCCTGAGTAGAGGTCTTGTTGCATTCCCAGATGCACCAATTATATGGGTTACACTACAAGTTTGGTCTTGGTTGCAATCACAGATTCACCAATAGTGCAGTTGACCATTTCAACATTAGAAGTCTGGTCGAGTTCAATAAGAACTTTCATGAACCACCAATAATGTGGTTTATTGGAGCAACAGATCATAGTTTCTTTTACGTCATCTTTTACATTATTTACATAAATTCCCTAGACCTGCAAAATATAAGTGTGTACAGCATTATGTACAAGTGTTCTTGGGTATATTCCGATGTAGTTGGAGGCACAAATCTTACCAGAGAGACGTCCTCTGGGGAGGAGAGAGGAGCAAGCCCATCGACCTGTCTCTAAGGTGGTCATATTCTCATCCTCTGCTATAGAGGATTTCAAATGCCAATTCATACTTCTGGAAGAAGTGGAGCTGAACCTGTAGCCAAATATTCTGTTACAGCCATCATAAATGGGGAGGTGGGGAGGGGAAGCATACAATTTATACATAAATGAGGGATAGGGACTAACAGAGAGAAATAAGAAAGCCCACAGTCCTTGCCCAAGGGCAGAACGGGACTGTGACACCTGAGGTTGTCTGGCCACCACCTGGCAACCTATCAATGCCTCAGCATACCATCATGCCCACAGAAATCCCTAAGCCTCACATCCATGGTATATGTCTCATGGAAATCCCTTCCATCTCATTTCCATCTCATCATGGAAATCTCTTCATCACAGCACATCTCATGGCTATAGACCTCATTTCCTACAAGTGGTTGTTCAGTGACCATGTTTACTGGTTTACCTAGAGTATTATCTTTCTAAAGAAATGGGATTCTTGAGCTTCCAGGACAGCCTTGAGAGGGTAAAACCTCTTGTGCCCATGTAAACAGTCTCATATGGCCACAACCTTATAGAGCAGCAGGCCACCATGTTACAGTTTGGGATACTTCTAAGACTGGGTCTTCATATGGGGCAATACTTTTACAGTCAAGTAGCAGCAGGGGTTTCACAGAGCTCTGGGAAAAAAGTTATGAAGCCTTTCCTACAAAATGCTCCAACTAAAGATACTTGTTAAAAATATCTTTTCCATTCTCCTTCCATACGCAAGGAATAAATATATCCAGAATCAAAGAGAGGTTTCTATCAGTTGTTTCTTTGTCCTTGTTTATGCACTATAGCTGTGCTACCTCTCCATGGAATAAAAAAAGCACGTAAAAACCAGAAAGAATGAACTAAAACGCAAGCAAGGAGAACGGAACACTCTTTTTAAAAATGGAAGAATGTTAAAGTCTGGCAGTTGGAAGTGTATGTGTTAGTGACGTTTTGCATACACAATACCCAGACCACAAAATTGCTATATGTCTGCTTAGCTGATCTTCTCAGACAAACTGCTGTGGATGCTATATTGCATCCTGCAAAGTTTATACCCTGCTTTGTCTGCAATTAGAACCCAATCCTGTGGTATTTTATACCCAAATATTCACAGGAAGTATTATAGATGAATCTGAATGAGAAGTTTTAGGTTGACAAGGTATTATATTTACAGATTTCTTTTAAGACACAAACTATCCCCATTTAGCCATGAGTGAAAGAAAGGAGAAGGTACAAAGTTATAAAAAACAGCAGTAATAATAATGCCCATTATAAAGTAGCCCAAGGAAAAAATTGTAGTGCAACAAAATCAGTCAGATAAAAAATGCAAGTAATCTTTGCTTCTGTTTTTCTCCATAAGGCAAATAATGTCTTTATTCTTGCAAGCAGAGCAACTGCAATAACTTATCTACTTCGGAAATTGAATATTATTAGCTAATTTATCTCCTAAAATTTAAAGTCATGATAGTCAGAAAAATTCATCTTGATTAAATCGCATGAAATGTAAACAAATGTAACTCTTACAAAAGTCAGTCAATACAAAATAATAACCATAAAAAAGACAAGCATTTTTTCTAATCAGTGGTGTACTGAAGTAAACACAACTTAGCTGTAGCACAAAGGGAAGTTTTACTATGGTACTGAGAACTCATGAAACACCATCTATTATGTCACATATCTCTATCTCCCAACATTGAAAGCATCTCTGTTCTGAACAACATGGGCACAAAACCTCTTCAGAGGACTGAAGCAGTTTCATCTGCATTATATCAGCCTTTCTCCATGGCTGAGTATGGTGCTATGATTACTGGAATGTTTCTTCCTCTCTCCCATGAATGTCAGACTTGAAGTGCAGAAAGCCATGAAAATACATCCAGGAAAGGAGTTATGTACAGCTGTTCATATTCAATACTTTCAGCTACTGGAGATGATCAGAGCACCAACCATTAACAAAAATTCCAATCTGAACATCTCTAATTTTTTTAAAATAATTTTTATTCTCAGACACTCACCCCCCCCAAGTGAGGGCAAGTCTAGGGCAACGGCACATATGTGCAAGGACTATACTCATTTACTTATAGCCTGTCTCAAAGGGCTGGAGATGAATTACATTTCTTTGGCTACAAGATTTCATCAAATAACAATAAGTCTATGGAATACAGGTTCTATAATATTATTAGGAGCATATTTTAATGTAGATTTTGTACATAAAGTAATGCTGAAATTTGTGTTTGTGTGATATTGTGTATACAGGGACACATAAATGCTTATGCTTCCATCTAAAACAGTCTATTGCAGGAAGAAAAGTCAATTCTTTATCTCTTGTAGTATAAATGCAATAAATTGCTTGGTTATAACCTGTCACTCAGTTGGTTGGAAAAGCATAATAATAAGATTTTTTGCCAATATATTCTGTTACAGAACTCTACCAGTACACATTCTATGTCTGTTGTCCCCTAATTATTCTGAAACTTTGGTTTCTTCTTTCCCATTTGTGTTACTATATCATTATTTATTCGAAATTTCAACCTCTTCAGTAAACAGTATTTTAAGAACTTTGGTTAAATACAAATTTCCTATATTCAAGTGCTTTTTAAATTGATTGATAAGGCCTTTCTTCCATAAGTAGTTAGAAAGCACAGTTTTATGCCCAGTTTTCCATTGTTTGAAATCTAATAAATTATTGAATTCAGGCTAAACAAAGGTCAAACAATGACTCATTGCTTTAGATCTGGAAAATGTTGCTCTTTGACTTTTTCTGTAATTGCTAAGAGCTTTTTGACGTAAGTGATCATGGTATGAAGAATTGATGGCCATATTTCTAGTGGTTTAGGATTCATTTGTCAATAGTCCTCAGAGTTTCAATGAATATATTATCCAGTGTTTTTTGTACTCAGACTACAGTTCTGCAAAATAATGTTGCATTGCTTTATGTCACTGCATCTTTTATGTACTGTGTAATATCTCCTTATTTTTGTTGCTTGTTATGAAGTAGTAGGGAGAGGCTATGAATGAAAATGTAGATCATTGTACAGGGCACTCAGATATGGGTAACTTTATTTTTAATCAGAGCAGATCTAAAACTGTGTAAAATCTCCAAATGGCTCTGGCGATGGAAACGTGGAAACATAGCATAACAGCAGAGTTAAAGTCCTCAGTAGTTCTCCTAAAAAATAAAGATCAGATTAAGGCAAGTTTGATCCCCTACTTTGGCCACAGCCTCCTCCCAAAATTTAAATTTGAGACGTGTGCCAGTTACAGAATGGATTCTTCACTTCTTTTCCTTTATTCTGTAGCTTCAACTCAATTTAATTTCCCTGTACAAAAAGCACAAACTTGGCCTACTTTCCAGTCCAGCGTTGCAATTCTGCAGAGTGACAGTAGGTACAACGTACCTTGCAGCATTCTCGGTAGAAATGAGTCAGTAGAATCGTGTCTGGGTACCCTGTAAGTTGAATTTGTGTCTGTTGTTATTCAGTAGCTCTGAAAGTGAAATAAAAGAAAGATAACCCTGACTTTTAAGGTTTTACCTCGACATTGTTGCCAATTTCCCAGATAACAAATGTGCTTTGAAAAACATCAAATCAAAGGCTCCTTTCATGCCCACTTGTAGTCCTTGCAAGACCCTCGACATCAAACTTTCCATGATAAAATACCTACCACTGTAATAATATCACAGCAAAACACCAAGAGACTGAACAGTCCTTGCAACTTAAGAACTGAATTTGTCAGATTATCACAGTGTCATATTAATTTGCTACATTTTTGAAGCTTAAAGCATCCTAATAGGAATTGCTGCAGAATAATAACCCTTAAATGGCAGAGAGGTTTACATCTGTAGAAGCAAGCTGTTGCCCCTGCCAGTGCACAAGCTCCTTCAAGAGGGAAAGAACTCTGCTTTTAAAATGTGCTTAATCCTGATTATGAGGATTATCTTTTAGAAACCTATCAACTGAGAAAATAAAGGAAAAAACTATGAAGAAAAATATAAAAAGAGCACAAGTCTGCTATGACTTTAAAAGTCCCTTAGTTAAAATCATGACTATTCATGGATTGTTTGCTTGATAAACAAATGGAAGAAACAAATTTATTGCTTCTACAGTATAGAGAAAAATCTCTAGTATCGCTTTTTATGCTTTATTCAATACGGCACTAGCTTTCTGCAGGTTGGCTTTTTTCTTCCCTATAAGTGCTTAAAAAACTTGCTCCATTACATCATTCTTTTAAATGTCATTATGCAAAACTGAAGTGACAAAAAACACTCTCACTTTTCTTAATGTGACCTCATCAGCTACAATTCCAGACTAAGCTGTCTAAATTGTTGAGTCATTTAGCTCAACAACCTTTACGGTACCATGGGCTACCTTTTATTCATCCCTTTAAATCTCGTTATGCACCTCCTTTTAATCACTAAAAGTAAAACCTCAAACCAAAATGAAAACCAAAAACCAAAAAAACCCCAACAAAACTGAGAAGGCCTACACTTCATTCCAAGTTCACAGGGGGAGCTTATGCTGTGGTGATAACCTTCTGAACCCTGAGGCTTTTTCTTCTTTCTTCATGACTCCTTACACATCTTTCTTATTTCCAGCCACACTCTGCCAGCTTCTGCTCACATTTTCATCTGCTGTTATCCCCTTGCCTTTCTTCCCTGGCTGGTACCTAAGTATCACCCCTTACCACCCATTCTTATTGTTCTTTTTTCCTGAACAACTGTGTTTGCTTTCTTGTCTCTATATTTTCCCCTCACACACCTGAGTCCTGCTCATTTTAGTCAGCCCGATTTCCTTTCATGTGACTAATATTGACCCTTTCATATTTCCTGGGAAGCAGGACAGTTCAGGGAACAAGAAAAATATTTGTAAATATTCTACATTTTTAAGGCTTTTAAAGAAATTTGCTATAATCTATAACTTTCTATTTTTTTAAATGAACAACCTCCTCCCCCTCCCCCTAACATCTGTACAGGCTGCATAACTTTTTAATCTAAGCAGAAAGAAAAGAATGCTGACACACTTACATTTCAAGAGTAACAAACTAATTGGTTGCCAGGAAAGGTACCTGGACTGATGCACACCCCACTGATTTTGTGAAGAGCACCTGTTTATAACACCTGCTCGATACAATAGCTAGTGCGACAGATGACCCTGAATGCCAAAGCTTCAGAAACTTTCCTTCCAGCTTCTAAAAAGTGGATGATCATGTGACTGTGCTCATGATATTCCCTTTCTGCACTGACATAGGAGTGTGGGTGCTGCCTTTCCTGCAAGATGATCATTGCATCTTCTCTCTTCCTGGTGAAGAAGGGAGTTCTTATGCTTTTTGTTAGTTCTCAAACCATGGATGTACTTTAATGCCCCAATGCAGAAATGTCTGGTCAGGCAAACAGGTGCACGTTCTTTTGCTTTGTTTCCACAGAATATCAACCAAACTGAGTCCTGCATTCCTTTCTGCTGTTTTCTGGTCCTGCGCCCTTGCTCTGCCACTGTGCTCTGTTGGCACACTGTGATGTTCCCCTCCTTAAGACACTGAAATAACTGAAAAGATTCTTTCTACTCTGAATTCCTTATAAAATCGATGTTGCAGTGTCTGAGCAGCTGCTTTTCTGTTACAAACTGGTTTTGTGTTAGTTTTGCTGCATAAATGTTTAGAAAATATAAGATGATAAACCTGTAAAATATAGAAATGTTTTCCATCGGCAACATCTCTTTTTGGAAGTGTTTTCATTTGCCTGACTAATTATCTACTAATCTTTCAGAGAGTAGAAAATGCTAGAGTCTATTGAGATTTATGTCTCTTTTACTCTAGTTTGTTAACTACTTTTAGCACCAAAATGATGGGGTAGGAAAGTATGGTCTGCTAGGCTCAGAACCTCCAAGCTTCTGCAGGACTCTTTTGTTTTCCTAAGTGAAACATAAGGATCCACAATTTATCTCCTTTAAATTCATTGCAGTATGACTTATTCTGTTAAGTCCCTCAGGGTGTACTAGTTGTAGCTATCATTCAGCACTTTAATTAAAAAAAAGGAGGGGGTGGCTTGGGAGAGTGGAAAGAATGCTGTTTGGCCAGATATCATTCTATATTACTGAATACCTTTCCTCAGTCCAGATACGTTGTTTTGGTTTCAGTTTTTTTCCCGCCCTTAACATCAGTGTGGTTGTGTTCATGGTGCTTCATGACACTCTGCATTTCAATATTCAGGTGCTGCATGTTTAAGATAATATTAATTAAGACAGTTAATCAAATTCAACTCTTTTTGGTGTATGTGGGTGACAGGAAAACATAGAAAGAAGTCAGGTTCTTCAAAGAAAAAAGTGCTCTGAGTATAAACAGTCAATCCCTACAAGTCCCTCATTCACATATCCTTGAGCAACCAGTAGTGTAATTTCAAAAGATACTCTCTCTTTCCTCTGCCAGAAATCTACCATATTTTTTTGTAAAGGTATTTTGCTCATCAGACAAATTGATTCATGTTCACTTACACAAAATTACTCCTAAATGAATATGAAACAGTGAACCTCTAGGAAGGAGCCGTATCTTGTGATATCCCTCATCAGTTGCTCAGACCTTCTAACCTGAAGATTTGTTTTACTTTATCTCACCTGTTCCAAGCAATTGATAAAAAGATACTCTGTCAAAGTTGTCAAGGTGAGAGGGATTCCAGGTTTAAGCTGCATGAATAAGACTGTTGTTTGGTTTATATATATTTAATAACTCTTCTATTTATGAGTTGTTATTTTAATTTAGATTGAATAAGATGTTTCTAAATTCAGGGTGAATTCAGAGTTTATTGGAGTTATCTCAAATATATGATTGGATCTTATTGGAATTTATTGTCAAACAAATGTATAAAATTTTGCAGAGATTAAGAAAAAAATCAAAATGCAACAAAACTAATTTTCTTCTGAAAGGAGAGCAATGACCTGGGAGCCATGGGCTTCTGATTATTTACTGCAGACACTCTTCTACAACTGTGGAGCTCAATTTTAGTAGTAATTTCAACATTTACTCACCAGAATGGCTGAAGGACTAGTTTTGGTTTTTATATTTTTACTCTGTCTGATGTTTTCAGCACACCTTTACAAACCTGGTTTATATATCTAATGTCCAGCTTGTATGAGCACCAACATCGTATCAACCCTTTCCCCATTGTCCAAAGGAATAGTAATTCTAAAACATGGTGTCCCTACACAACACAGAAGGTGGCTGAAGGCTTATGACCAAATAAATCATATAAGATCAAAATGTGAATGTAGAGAAGGACACAAATGGTTAGAGAAGATACTCTGAGCCAACTCCTACTTCTGTTTAATAGATGGTTTTTTTTAAATTGCTCTTTGTTTTTAGCATCAATTTCCATATGTTGCCATATAATCTCACTCTTACCAACTGTGTTACTAAGGACTATATCAGAAACGAGAGGTAGGATCCTTCTGTTGAGGTATAGCTCTCCATCCAGCAAGGAGGATACTTTTGTCTATGAAATTTTCCAATATTTCCATATCTTGCATTTATTGTCTTATGAGAAGTGCAAAGGAAAGTGCTCTATTGCATCTTCCATAGCTCTTTTTCTGGTTTATCAATATAATTTTTAATTTCTAAGTTTGCACTTCAAAAGTACTTGCAGTATGGATTAATTTTTCAAATGAACAGATTATAAAATCTGAGTATATAATTTACTATTTAAATATTAATAAAATATCTAATGGCATTGAACCAAAAATGGATCAAATCAACTCTGTATGTTCTTTCAGATAACTGAGTACATAAGGACTGTATAACTTCTTCAAAGAGATGAGCGCCTATTTGAAACTAGATTCACGTAGTTCTTACCCTCACTGCCTTCAAAAATCCCTCATCTGCTGTCTCTGTTCCATTGGGTCAGGAAATTAGGCTGATTTAATCTAGTGGTGTTAATCATTAAGACTAGTTTTCATACCTGTTTTTATGTCTGAGTGAGGATCTCTCTTTAAGAAGCAATGTCCCTTTCAGGGAACCAGCCATTGCTTTGGAGGTTCCTGAGACTACGTCAGGATCCCGGGCTCCTTATTCACACTTTGTTAGGTGTACTTTGATCTACCTCTCATCCCCCACCCTTCCCCATTGATTCTCCCCTAAAAATGGTGGTGGCTATTGCTTGTAACTTTCTTTAGGCTGCTTACACAACTGACAGGTTTTTACCCCCCTAAAAAGAGACTTGTCTGTAAATTTATCTCTGTCCTTTTGTAGACTAATGAAATCTTTCAAATTCTCTTTAGACTCTTCTCTGTGAGTTTGTTGAAGGCAATAACCTCAGGATTCAGAAGAGAATTTCATTAAGCTCTAGGAACCTGAAGCTATCCTGACTTTATTTAGGTATTTTATTTTCTGTTCTTTTTTCATCTGTTGTCACAGCCAGGGTGAAGCTGTCAGATAGGTTTTGGTCTCAAAGGACATATCCACTCCCTGTACCTCCCTCCTGCCTCCAGCATATGTACAGTTTTAATAACAAAGTAGAATTAGAGATTAAAATGATCATTTGGTTTATTTTTCTGTGGATCACAGGCATGTCATCCACATATACCTATAAATAAATTAAAATGTAAGGTGCCCATGAGGAATGATTTTTGAGTATGATACTGCCAGAAATGTGGGTTATCTGCAGAGGCACTGGATCATACACTGAAACATGACCACTGGCTTGACCTTCCCTTTGTACTGGTCAGCAGAAGTTGCTAGCTGCCAAGGTGTGGGAAGAAAAAACTTCTTTTCCATGAAATGAACGAAGTGAATTTTTGATATTTAAAATAATTAAAAGTCATATGGATGACTACTTTGATATCTCTGTTGCCTCATATATCCTCTCTGTCATGGGAAAAGAGTATTGTTTGCTTAGTGAAATACTATTTTCAGTATATTTTTCCCCTACTTTTTAGTCTTCAAAAGCATGGGAACGTAAGCACGTTATATAAATATATTATATAAATAATTTAAATTAAATGATTTAATAAATAAATATGTATTCTATATAATTTATATATGTAATTAATATAAATATATAAATAATTAAAATTAAAGGATTAAATTATCAAACATCTGGATAATTCTGATCTGCAAAATTGGCAGACATGCACTGAGTGCACTTTTTAGCTCCTTTTGTACAAAGTTTTCCTACTTGGATATTGAAATAAGGTGGTCGTCCTCTCAAATGTTCAGCATATAATTTATTTATAGGCACTTTAAAATTGAAACACATAAATAAGGTAATTATTATTAAGAATATGAAATACAAGTTCAGCTAAAATTTCAGTTATTGTAATTCCAAGGCATAAGGCCTGTTGCAACACAGCAAACAATCTAAAAGCTGAGATTAAAATTCTGGAAGGACTAAAAAGAGAAATATGCTGAAACTAGAGATGGAAGTTTAGAATGAAGTCTTGAAGTTTATCAATTATTAATACAGAGTGTGAGCAATGAAAAGTTCATAAGGAAACCATAAACTTTTTTTCCAGCTGGAGATTCCTTGGGGTGAGCTGCTGGTGAGTCTCTAAATATTATTGATGCTTGGAATGAAGAATGTGCTATAACACTGAGAAGTACCATTGGGACAAAAAAAATGGCTTGGAAAGGCTTCTGCTGTAAGTGCTAT
Source organism: Pipra filicauda (assembly GCF_003945595.2). Lineage (NCBI taxonomy): Eukaryota > Metazoa > Chordata > Aves > Passeriformes > Pipridae > Pipra > Pipra filicauda. The sequence continues at coordinate 112,987 of NW_024104907.1, forward strand.
TTCTGATCTAGTGTGTGTTACTGCTTGGCTCCAGGAGGACATGGAGCACTGGAGATCACAGAAGCTTCAACAAACCATGTTATTATGTCTAGCACTCTGCTTACTTGATTTTTTTTTAATCTCTCTCCCCTAGCCCTACACAAAATTACAAACAGACAGAATTAAAAATTAATGTTAAAACTGTGAAAAAAATACAGACACTAGATATATATCTTGTATACTGTAATAACTTTTCAAGGCTTTTTTCCCTTATTCATAGAATAAATATTTTCCAAAAATACAGGGTTCAGAAGAGAAACTTAATGTGAGGAACAACAGTTCAATTAAGACCATGAGAGAAAATGATTAGTGTAAGTATATGAAATAAAATTTAAGGTGGGCTACAGAAAAGCCACAGAACATTATTATCTGAACTGATTTTTATTAAAAAAGTTACCTGGAAGGGTTAGTCAGTGAGCTGTTTTTGGACTGTTCCATTGTTTTTCCAGACAGTAACAGAAAATAGTATAAGTTCTATGAACAAAATTACTCTTATATTCTTCCTTTTTTTTGCTCTCTCAAAGACTTTATATATCAATTTTTTATATGCAAAAAAAATTCAAATGTTTATTAAATTAATAAATATACAAATTCACAGCTTCTCTGCCATCGTAGTCCCAAAATGCAACAGATTTTTGTTGTACTTACTATTTTCTAGGGATTTTCAATGGAATTCTAATGGTAGAATAAAACAAGTATTTGGTATAAAAGCCTTTCTTGAGAACAGATTTCCATATTGACAGTGTGTATGGCAAGACCTTGCTTTACTAAGTCTAGTCTTTCTGAAAATAATTTGACAAAGCAAATACTACTATTTATCAGTTTCCAGGGAGTGTACTATGCATTGAAAGGCTAGGGTCTCCTGACTTACATCAGGTTATACAAAAAGTACTGCAGAGACTGGAAGATGAAAGCAGCAATATTAATCAAATTGTGAAGCAAAGGGTCATTAAGGAAATAATTTACAGAAATGGGCATCTCTAGTCTATTAGCCACAAATTGCTGCCAGGCACTCAACAGCTCTCTGTGAAAAGAAGGCTCATCACTCACACAGATTTTTTTGGAACAATTATTCTTTAGTTCTTTAACAAAATTAGGCCAACCAAGGAGGCTGTGTTGCTTAAGATGAAAGACATGAAAAACACCAGTTTTCCTCTTTTGTCCCACATTAGATTTTTTCCATGTGCAAATAGTTTTGCAAAATGTCCTGTTTTATGAGACAATCTGCCTGCATTTTCACCCAGTGTGCTCTTTCTATTGCCTGCAAAGAAGAATCTTGTATAGTTTTGGTATACTTAGCTGTTGTAGGGGAAAAAATATATTTAAATAGATACAAGGTACCTTTAATTTTTGAATATGCTTAGTCTTTCGCAATTGGCCTGCTTCTCAAGCCATATTAATTCCTTCTCTGAAAATGTGGACAAAAAGTTTAGATATGACTTATGCCTTTCTGAATACCATGAAGAAAGCTGTGATCATGGTTCAGCTTAAAGAAGCTTAAATAGGTATAAGGTGTTGGATGCTGGTAAAAACTTACTTAAGTCTGGTGTCTGATTTTTAATATGTAGTTGTAAAATGCTTTTCAATATTTTTTTATAATTGTATTTTTTTACTTTCTCTGAAAGAGCAAAAACAATGGGAACTCTACTTGAAATATCTTTTAAATGAGCTTACCAGTCAAGAAAATTCACAGGAATAGCTTAACTAACCTGGGAAAGAGAAATTGAGGAAACCACTCAATTTTTTACCCAGCTTTTTATGTAAACAAAAAAAAGCCTGTTAATATACGTGGGAGTCTTGGTTCATGCTGCGAGTGTCTAGTAATGGTGGTTTCCAGCTAGAGTAGATAATGCACACTGAGATAACTTTTACCAGATTATATTCACTGAGCTTATAGAAATTTTATCCCGGATGCACAGATTTTAAGACTTGTGCTCTGCATCACATATGTATGTGAAGAAAGCTCATAAATCACATCAAAACGGCAGAGGAAAGAAGAGTTTCTGAGATTTATAGTCTGTGGGAGTTTTTTAAAGTATCGGTTTTGTCACAGATCATCAAACTTAGTCAAAATGCATGTGTGAGCATCATGCAGTGTGTACTTGTTTAGTTCAGTCTTTCTGTGTTATGCGCATGTTCTGTGCCCAGACCTTTTTAATCTTTAGTTAATTTGATGTCACAGGCCTGTTTGACTTGCTCTGAATAAACATACCAGGTGAGTTGTTTATATTAATATATATATATATACACAGATACACGTGCACAAGTACTTGAATTAGCACATTAACCCTACAGCTGATGTGCTTAGAAAGAGGTATGTATAGAAGAGCTGAAAAAAATCACTAACTTTAACATTTAAGCATTGAGTGGCATAGTTTCATACTCTACCAGTTGTCCTTCAGTATTTCTTCAAATAACTCACTAAGTAAAATATCCCAACAGCTTGAGGGTAGCTGGATATGCTGAAATAATGCTCTGTTTATTTTGCTAATTTTTTCTGCTCGTTGCTTCATTCTCTTACCTTCCTTACCCTCTAACATATTTTCTTTTAAAATTTTGGTTTATTGTCACTTTGTTTTATTGTCATTTGCTATTTCCCAACAGCAATTAGGTACCTATTCCTTGGTCTTAGAGAAGACTTCACTTAAATCCATTTGACTCTAAAGTGACTATACTTATCCCTGCTCAATTTTATCTCAAAGTCCTTGGACCAAACGATTGCTTTGTTTTTTCAAGATTTGCTTCTCAGATTTCCAAGTCTGTTTCAATATTGTTCCTTACCTGTCCACTGTACTGAAAACAATGTTATTAAATTCTGTATTTCATCAGGATTAAAGTAAATTTTCAAAAAAATATTTTGAGTAGTTCTCTAGAACATGACATCTGATTAAAGTCACTACATAGAAACATGATTAGAAACAACAGTGTATCACTTAATGCTACTGCAGTATCATGGTGGACAGCATATGGCACATCTACTTTGTTTTGAAATGATTGGAAAAAATATAAAAGATATCAATTCCCAAACCAGGGTTATAAAAAGTTGTTAATAACAATCTTCCTTCACCAAGCTAAGTCAACTAAATTCCATCAGATCTGAAAGACTGGAAACAGTTAAATTTCCTGTTGCATCTTCAGGTACAGTCATCTAATAGCTGTTTGATCCAATCTTGTTGAAGTAATGTATGAAAGTAGACAAAGTCTCCTAGCTTTTTTTTTTTTTTTTTTTAATTTCCTTCTCTTTTCCTCAGGGAATTCTTCAACTTCTTCTAGTCTTATTTATTCTCTGTCTGGGCTAAAGCCTTAGGTGAATTAACTTTGCAATTTAGTTGGGTCTCCAAAAGTTAGGAAGAGTAGGATGAATGTAGTATTTTTCTTGCAATACAAAGGATTATTGATTGATGAAATAGATCTCTGTACTTATAAAAATCTATTACAACTTAGCATGTGTTCAGTGGTCCCAGACACATCTGTGATTTTCACTATCCATTTAAATCAGTTTAGGATCAGGCATGCTCTGGGAGGAGTGTAATCTGCATTTTTGTACTTACACAGTATGAATGTTAAGCGAACTGCATCCTTCCTGTGCTTACCTTTTGCAATATTTTCCTTTGTACATTTTTTAAAATGACCATTGTGAAACTTTATAACTGGGGGTTGTGAAAACATAAACTTGATCATGTGAAATTTCCTCCAGCTTTTGTTTTTAAAGCCTTGAAAATTATGTAATAATGAACTTACCAGGTGTAAATTTAAATGAGTGAATTGCTTTGCATCAATAAATGCTTGTATTTTTTTTAATACAGCATAACTATTAACTTGTTTTAAATAATCTCAATTCCTGAAGGCTCAGTGAGTCCTAATATGAAGAAAGAAATGTATTTTATTTTGCCTTGACTACATTGAAACAGTCCAGTAAAATTCACAGTAAGGTTACCTACAGATCCAAATATATTTTTCACAGTATTGAGTCATAATGTCAATGCTTTAAAGACTACTTGATGTAACATCCACTGCACCCTTACCTATTTGAAAGAGAAAAATAATCTTTTCTTCCAGTCTGTATTTCGTTATGTTTTCTGGATCTTTGATACAATAATACAGTTGTTACAAAGTATTTCCCATTATTTGAAATTAGAGTAGGGCTGTCATCAGTGTAAAACATAGTCATAACACAAGTGAGGTGTTCCCATGTGCTACATCTTGGTGTTAATTGAAATAGGATACTCATCCATTCAGCAGGCAGTAGTTCAATTCTTTTTCCTGATAGACTTGTGTTCCCTACTAAGCCCTGAATAGTCTGTGGGCTGAATGTGTTTTCAGTACTTCCTGATATTGTAATTTTCTGTGACCATTTTTTTAAAATAACCATTGAAAGATGGATGAATTTTGCAACATATCCTTCTATCTTTTATTTTACTGTCTATCAGTAAAATGAAATCTGAAGTAACGGTACAAATATTCCCAGTGCTCAAGGTTTAAAAATGGTTAATAGCTGTCTTGTGAGCAGCACTGGTAGGTGTGCATGGAATTTTTGAGAAATGTGTGCTAAAAGTAGAAATGTACATTTAGTAGTTCATTGACTGCTTAAAATAGGGAATCATATTACAGCTTCTGCCAATGAATGTGAGTAGTGTCTAAAATGTCAGTTATACAGACCATTTCACAGTCCAACTGAACTTACCTTCCTTGAACTAATTTATTGAGAGGGGCACATTTATTTTACTATTCTGTATTTGGTTGCTTGGTCAGTTAAAAAAAAAATCTCTAGTCATTGCAGCTCTTTAGGATGTTATGCTGATAATAGAAGCAAATTGACAACAATATCTACATCAAGTCTTAGCCACAAAGTAATTTTTCTCAATTATTTCCTTGGCAAGATAAATATGTTTTTGTATGCAAAACTTGGTGCTGTATTTAATTATCTCTGTAGATACAGCACATCAATAAGATTTTAATTAAGAACTTCTCTGGTTATCTCTTTAGCAATCTGTTTTGGAATAGGATTGTAACTGCTAGGTAATGAAGACTGTGATATTTCAATTCTATTTTAAAGTCAATTTTACTATCCCAATCTTTGGCCTTCTCGCTCAGAAGTTACCATCAGAAAGCTTACCACAACTTTTAGATGAAGTTATTTTCACTTGTCAGTTTTGGTAATGATAAATGTAAACTCTTGGGGATTAGATTACAGCAACAGTGAAAGTTGGTGCACTGGTATTTCCCAGGGAGGAAAAAATCCAGACATTTATGCAAGGTATATTTTTACTGTGTTTAATATGTAAATATTTGGAAATAATAATTTAAACTAACTTTTAAAATTTGTACTAAATCACAAAACAAATATATGGGTAGGATATAAAATTCAAATTTCAGTAACTTCTATAATTTTTAATTTTAGTCAGTATTTTCATATACAAAGAATACTATGAGGACTTTGAAGTAAAAATATATGTGTTCTTTCTTTTTGTAATCAGTACTTATGTGCTCTGGGCCATACTAAATAGCAGTGAATAAAAGGAAAGCCATCTTTCTCTCAGGGCACTTGGAAAAGTGATCTGAGAGCCTCAAACAAATAATGTAGCTCTGAAGCAGAGTCAATAGCGTTAAAACTACCAAGCACATGAATTGCATACCTATTTTGAATCTCTATTTATTTATAACACAGAGGTGATGTGCAGTGCTCTTATAAATCCTGTTATCAGAGCTACTAACAATATATCACACTGATAGGGTTGCAGCTTAAATGCTTGAATTTGTACTACAAATTGTGACTTAATTCAGAATAGGTTATAGCCCAACTATTTACCTCTTCTCTTTGACATAATTTTTCAAACTGTGAATGGAAATGCTTATCTTGTAACTGAACCAGTGCTCGGGTGGGTCAAAAAACCCTCAAACAAACAAACCCAAACCCTCCAAAACCCCCAGCTCACAGTATGTATCAGCTCAGATGATGGCTTTTTATGCTACTGAAAGATGGTGAATCCAGGCGGAAGTTTTTTAAATGAGTTTCAGTAATGTCCCTTCCATTGCCTTCCTTTCAATCTAATTTGTGTTTTGCTACCAAAAGCAGTGCTTCTATGTTTGTTTAGACACTGTTCCCAGAAGAGCCCTTCCCTCTGAAACATTTTTGACATATAAACTTTACAAGGCAAGATAGATTGTTACAAGGAGGCCATCAACTACTGTAATTTTTCTATAGTTCCTTGGTATCTGATAGATGTAGGAATTATTCAAAGTCAGCACAACACAGACCTGTAGCTCTATGTACCTAGCTGTGTTGACTTAGGAGTTTATTAGTCCCAGAACAATAAAGTATAGCTAATGAAGTATATAAGGTGGGTATCAAAAGAGATGATCCTACATCCATCAGGGCACCTTGTGTGAATTCTCACAACTGTATGCAAAAAGGTTTTCCTCTCAGTTTTTCTATTTTACTCCAAAACTTTGTGGAAGATGAGGGACTTTCCTGGTCTATCGCATATAGCTTGGGTTTTTTGATCATGGCTGAGGACTTTATGTAGCATATTGTAGTGGATTTTATGTCAATAAACTGACATTAAATTACTCATGATACTAAATATGCACTTAAGATTTATTTTTATAGCTATTTTGGTTTAGTTCTTTCAAGCTTTAGCTGTGTTTTACCAGTTACTTCTACTTTGTGCTTAATTTGCAATGAAAAAGGGCAGTTTCTCATCCAAAAGTACTTTTGATCTAAATACATTTTCAGAGTATTTTCTTATTAAGCATAATGCTACTCTACAAAAGTATCTTTTTCTCTGAGTGAATCTTTACACTAACAGCAATACTGCAGTGATGTCCCATTATTTGTTGCATAAGAAGAAAGAGTATTTCTTTGCAATGAATAGATAATTTTAGTAACCACCAACAATAGAACTACTTGGCTTCTAATGGCTGCATGTTACAAGATGGAAGTGTTTCTTAATTTCTTCTTGTGCATTTGAACTACTGCCTGATTTGCTGTATCTCAGGAAAAATGTTTCTGTTTCTAAGGGAAACCCTAACAGAAGTGGACTCAATTCCCCCTACTCAAGTTATCTATACCAGTCTCTTAAAATTATGCATTGAATTCTTTATCATGTGTCTTACACTTTGGAAGAAGTTTATATATCTTGCTCTAATTAACATTGATCTTGTTCCTGATGTACTGAGCTCTCTGTGGAGCTCATATTCTCCTGAGCTCTGTTCAGGGAATTAGAGGTGCACATATTCCAATTAAATATTTAATCAGACTCTTAAGAATCTATTTTCCCCTAATCCCCTTGGTACAAATTGGAGTTTGGTATTGCCTTAAAGAAGATGATATGGAAAAGATGTGCTGTGAAAGAGAATGGTATATTTTCTGATTTTTATTCTCTGAGATACCATGATCTAGGGATAGAATTAAGACAAAGGTCTAAGTCTTTCATTATAGATTTCCATTCTGTATAAATATCCTCAACATAGGTGGTGGAAGTACCAAATGTACTGGTACCACTATATGCAATAATACATATATAAGTAAAAAACCCTTCTCTTGTTTCAAAGAGTGTGCTGACTCATGCTTACATTGTGTAGAAACATGTATGCAGAGTGGAAAACACAAGGAAATCAATGAGCTGCCATCAATCAGCTTGATGGGTGCTGGTGCTAGGATTTGCAGCAGTGAGAGGTCATACATTAAAATAAGTAGGGTGTAAATACGTTTGGCAAGTGGGTTTCTCCTATTTGCATTATGTGCCAAAGAGAATGCTCAGAATTAGTATACTAATTTTCACTAAATATTTGCTGTTTAATTTCACAAAACCAACATTTATTTTCAATCACATAAGTACAAGTATGCTACAGGTTATTTGGGGAATAAAAGGAATACTGCAGTGATTTATGTATACTTCTAACTGAAGCTAGATCACTTCACTACGAGGGTTGTGTCCATGTTCTCACTAAAAATTTGTTTCTTCAGGGAAAGTGAAATCAGCACAGTGAGAAACAGGTTTAGACACGACTCAATAATGCTGAGCATTGTCAGCGAACTTTGTTGTGCATTGTTTATGAAATAGTCTCTGCAGTTCTGTGGAAGGTGGACAGGCTTCTTAGGCAGTGAGTGAGTGTGGGGGTCATTTAGATGCCTATGATGTGAATCACAATAATCAGTATACTGAACTGGATGTTGTCCAACATGCTAAATAATAGGAGGGAAACATTGATGAAAGATTCATTGTATACATTTTTTGAGCCTCCAGCTTGGGGATGGAGTTGACCCATATTTTTCAGGGAAGACCCTTCCTGGGCATTTGTGCACCAGAATCCTTTACAGACTAGGTGATGTGTGTGAGTCCTTTCAAATATGTGTTGTGGATTTTGCGTTCTTTCCTATCTTAACCTTCATACATTCCTTTGTCTGACTGTGTTCAAAGCCAACCGTTCTTAACCGTCATGGTTTAGTTTGTTTTAGAAGGGGACAACCTTTTGTCTTTTAGTTACTTCCACTGAAGTTGTTC